>NW_010426777.1:0-2401 GCF_000710305.1 Buceros rhinoceros silvestris | reverse complement strand
CATGCCCGGGCTGGGTTTGGGCAGCAGCGAGTCCCTGCAGGTCTCCGAGGGCCCCGCTTGGGGTTGTGGCTGGTCAGGATCTCTGGGAACCGGAGTTGGGGTGTCTCCCGTCGGGCACCCGGGGGTGAGCGCCGCCGCCCAGGTTGCAGAAAATGCCGGGAGCAGAGGCGGCAGCAAGGGCTGATCCGCTGCCTTGGTGTGCCTCACCGCTGCTCTCCCAGGAGCCTGCCCCAGCCCTCTTGCTGCCCAGCTGGGAGCCTCCCGGGCAGCAACCTGACCTGCCCTGGCCCTGGTTGGGCATCCCTGGGGTGGGCAACCTCGGGGCTGCACTGCAGGCTTGGGGTGGCTCTGGGGACAGATCCCCAGTTGCCTCCTGGACTTGCTGGCCACGGGGTCCAGCTGGCCTGGGCCAGTGCTGCCTGCCCACACCCCTCCTGCCCATCTCCCTCTGGTGCTCCGGGGTCCAGCCCCTGCTGCCTCAGCGTGTTTGTTTGGTGGAGAAATACCAAAGGGTCCTGATGGTGCCTGAGCGTTCGCGGCGTTGGTGCTTTCATTCCTTTCCGGCCATCGCCAAGTAAACAGAGAGAAATAGGAATTTGCTGTCTTCCTCCTTTAAACAAACCTATTTGTGTGGGGGTGGGAAGGGCTCAGCCCCTTGGATGTCTTTCCCTGTGTGAATCTTTTCCTTTTTAAGCAGAAAATAGCGTGTCCAGCCAGCCAGCTGGGCACTGGCCCATGGTCAGAGTTGCTCCTCTTGCTCCAGGGACGAGCCTGCCCTGCGTGGGCAGGGAGGGCTAAGGCTGGGCTCAGGGACCCCTTCCTTGCTGCTGGGGGAGGCCAGGAGGTGAAGCACCAGCCCCAAGCAGTGCCTGGGGCTCTTTCTCCCTCCCCGTGTGCTGGGGGACTTGAGGGTCTCTCCGGGATGTGGCTGCACTGTACTCCATGCCCCCAGCTGCTTCCTGTCTCCCTCTCCCTGGCTGGTGACTGTAGGTGTAGTGGTCCATGACCAGAGCTGTACTGCTCCTCACCTTCCCAGTTCCTGCCCCCCGGGGTTCTCCCTGCTGAGGAGGCAGGTACCCGGCAGCAGAGGAGCAGCACCCCCCATCACACACCTCCCCACAGGGTCCACACAGCCCCCTGCACCCCTCAGAGGGACCAGGGGCTGAGATGAAATGAGAGCGAGTCAAAAACTCCTCTGTGCTCCGAGCTGCGATGGGCTGAAGCACGTCCTGGCTGATGCCTCCAGCTTTTCCTTGAGGAACCACCCAGGCTCTGGCAGAATAAACCCGGCTCCGTTTATTTAATGCGTAGAAACTGGATGCAGCCTCTGAGCCGCCTTTCCGGGACGTGGTACTCCTGGGGTTTCCTCCCGACGGACCGCGCGGTTCGGTGGCAAGGCGAGGGAAACGCTGCACCGGGGGTTTGGTAACGCTTCTGAATTCCTCGGCTGGCCCGAAGCTTAACGGGGAGGTGATTCATAAAGCCCTGCTTGTTCGGGAGCGCTCCTTGCCTGTGCTGAATGAACACTGGCAACTATCACTTCTCAAATGCCTGAGATTGCAGCCGTGGGTCATGTGTGAGAAATGCCACCGCGTCCCATTCCCGGCACCGCGCGGTGCCTGACCACCGCCAACACTCGCGGGTACTGATGGAAAACTCATTTCCAGCCTGCCTGTTGCTTCATGCTCCCTGGAAAAATCCAGCGGGCTCCTCCCTGCGCAGGCAGGAGGATGTGGGCGTTTCCTGAGCTACAGAATGAGCCTTTTTCCTTTAAAAAGCACAGGGAAATATAAAAATAGTTTCCTGGCTTTTTTTCTATTCCTTTCTAAAGCCGGCTGAGGTCTGTGACATTGTTTCCAGGAGTGGCCGGAGCTAACTTTCCTGCCTTGGGGAGGATGAAGGCATGGAGTGAATGTTTAACTGGAGGAGCAGCGCTGCCGGTGGCTGCCGGGGCCGGTTCCCATCCCACCCTGGCAGGGGGTGGTGGGATGGGGTTGGGGTTGGGGTTGGGTTATCTCTTCTGGCAGGAAGCGTTGGAGGGACCAGAGTCGCCTGAAGCTAAAACAGCCACGCTTTTCCCCAGCTCCCTTTTGCATCTCTAGCCCTAAATGAGTTTTGCAGGGTTGCCGGGAGCCCTGGCCAAGCCTTTCCGGCTCCTGCCCTCTCTTCCCAGGGAACTGCGGGGGATCGCAGCGGCGGGGGGTTTCCTGTTTTCCCATCCCAAGCGCGAGGCAGGCGAAAGCCCCAGGGATGCGGAAAACACACGTGCAGCAGGGTCCGCGGGCGGGCGGCTTTCGGGCAGCTCTCTGCACCTGCCGGCGTGTCTGAGGGTCGGTGTTTGTTTGGGACGGGGCATCCGAAGAGCACGTGGTGGTCACTCAGTAGCCCCAGGGCTTGTCCT
>NW_010426776.1:1155-1438 GCF_000710305.1 Buceros rhinoceros silvestris | reverse complement strand
AGGAGGGAGATGAGACAAAACAAAACAAATATTTTTATTTTATATAAAAGAGGAAAAAATATAACAAATAAAATGTTTTATTTTCATTTTAGCAAAGTTGTCTTATAATAGCTAATGACAATGACTTTTTTATAGGGAATCTCTATTTATATGTAATGTCTTGATTTACAGCTTCCGAGAAAAAAAAAAGTAAAAAAAAAAAAAAAGAGGAAAAGAAAACGAACAATAAACTTAAAAAAAAAAGTGGGCCAATTTTTGACTACTTAAAACTAGAAAACAAAAC
>NW_010426776.1:647-956 GCF_000710305.1 Buceros rhinoceros silvestris | reverse complement strand
GGGATTCATGCCGAGGATTCTGTTTCAGTAGCATTTTTAAGATCATAGATTTTTGTTTGGGAGACAACCTGTCACAAGGGCACTCTTCCGTCAGACGGAAACAGCCTTGCCACTTCGCCCCATACCCTGCTATTAATGATCTTATTCTTTGAGGTATCATTTAAACACATATCAAGGACACAGGTGGGAGCATTTCCATTATCATGTCTGATGGGGATCTGTCTTGCCCTGTAAAATACTTGTACTTTGGCTTAAATCAGGAGAAAAAGAAACCTAACAGCACCCTGCTGAAATGCCGAAATAACGTTT
>NW_010426776.1:0-328 GCF_000710305.1 Buceros rhinoceros silvestris | reverse complement strand
CGAACAAGTCAGACACCCACTCGAACAAGGTGAAATAACAGCCTGTGGCGTACGGTGGAATCCAGCTCCCTGCCCTGGCTGGCAGGTGGCGCCTCGTGGTGGTCCCAGCAGGGTGGTCTCTGTGCAGCTGCATTGCCCCTTGCCCACATTGCCACACCTGGGCCGTGCTGGCCCCGGTGTCCCCTGACCAAGTGGTGTAGCCGCGGTGTGGCATTGGCCGTTGTGCCGTGGTGCCCCTGGGGCCGTGGTGTCCCGCCTGCTGTGCTCGGCCACGGCCACGGTCCAGGCGCTGCTGGGAGGACATGCGGAGAGCAGCCCATGGCGCAGC
>NW_010426775.1:0-213 GCF_000710305.1 Buceros rhinoceros silvestris | reverse complement strand
GGACGTCCTGGGGTGGTGGCACACTGTGGGGCCACCCTGGTGCCACCCCTGGGGACCTTCTGGGGTTCTGGGACGCTCTGGGGCCACCCCTGGGGACGTTCTAGGGTGGTGGGACACCACGAGGCCACCTGCGGGGACACCCCTGGGGACCTTATAGGATGGTGGGTCCTCGTGGTGCCCCCCCTGGGGACGTCCTCGGGTGGTGGCACACTG
>NW_010426774.1:0-276 GCF_000710305.1 Buceros rhinoceros silvestris | reverse complement strand
AGCCCGGCCCCGGCTCCGGCCCGACTTCATCCCAGTTCCAGCCCTTTCCCCAGCACTCTTCCCCTCCCCATCCTCAGCCTCATCCCTGTTCCCTTCCCCATCCTCATCTTCATCACTGTCTTCTTCCCCATCTTCATCAGCCCGGCCCCGGCTCCGGCCCGACTTCATCCCAGTTCCAGCCCTTTCCCCAGCACTCTTCCCCTCCCCATCCTCAGCCTCATCCCTGTTCCCTTCCCCATCCTCATCTTCATCACTGTCTTCTTCCCCATCTTCATC
>NW_010426773.1:24370-43544 GCF_000710305.1 Buceros rhinoceros silvestris | reverse complement strand
ATATATATATATATGTATATGTATGTATATATATTTTTTTAAATAATCAAGTTCTACTCCTACATCGAGATGACAGAGAAGATAAAGTCAAGGGAAGATAAATCCACCACAGTATGTTTCTATCTTTGTAACAAGAGCTGGTGGCAGTGACGGAGATATGAGGATAAATACAATCTGCTAAGGTTCACTAACCTTCACTCCGCAGTGATTGATAACTGTATTTTTAAGTGTCTGCAGGCATCGGGCTCAGCTTTGAGCTCTGTATCTCCCTCCATCCCTTTTGCTACAATACACTGCAATATACAGCAGCTATAGGACTTGGGGGCCAGATGGCTTCTCCAAGATTGCGCATGTGTATGCAAGGGCTGGAGATGCTGATGGACGAGGCAAACATCTCAGACCAGTCTCCCTGCCTTAGCTAAAGCAGCGTGGCTGATGAGGACAAGAGGTCTAAAAGTAAAGGAAATTAAACCCAAAACAAAGCACAGAGCAGGAAAGGGCATTTGTAACTACAAAATGATTCCCTCACTTTTGTCAACGTTCACTCCCAATTCTGTAAGAGTTAAAGGCCGCCAAGTAATAGGCACTGTAGAGTTTTCCCCTGGGTTGCAGCCAAGGCCACTAACCCTGCTATTAGAGGCCTGACAAGCTTTGTCAATGCAATCTACTGAATGCCGTGAGTGACAAGCGATCAATATTCTCCACTCTCATGGGTCATCACAGGTGACAGAGGTCTAAGTAATAAAACAGCCCTGGCTGCCTCCTCTAACTTAAATGCTTCCCCAGCCACAATATTTCTTTTTTGTCTAAGCGCCTCTAGCTAAATTTCTCATAGATCGAACCATCTGATGGGGTAGCGGTTCTGAGGAATTGCAATGTGTCTGAATTGATGCTAGCCAGCGAAAGCTCAGTAGACTGGAGAAACGGGTTCAAATAAATCGAAAATGACTAGCTACAGAGTTGTAATCTGCCAGCATCAGGCCCTGCAGCAACAAGGCAATATGAGGAAGGCATGCTGACAATGCAGCCACCTGCCAGCCGAAAACCAGCCTCCCGCTTCCCAGCACTCTGAAGACATTCTCCATGATGTTCACTTCCCCCCCTTTTTTTTTCTTTTTCCATTTTTTTTTAACTGCCATAAGAATTACGGGGAGTAACTATGTACAACTGCATTACGGTGTTAATAGAACAGAAAGATGGGTTGCTCTGCTGTAAATCTGAAGTTCATGGGGGCTGTTGAAGCACTCAAACACTGACCAGGCTGTTCCTTACAGTGCATGAAAAAACCCGTCCTCCTTTCTAAACATAACGTTTAGTTTTGAAATGAGTGTAGATTTTAAGGGAATCAGCTGCTCCGTTACGACTGCCCCCACCACCACTGCTGTGATCGAGGCACCTTCAGGTAGAGGCAGGGTGAGCTGGCCTGTATTTATTGCTGTAAAATTACGCACACAGCCAACAACTGCAGAGAACCTCCTGTTTTTCTAAATCCACATACTAGCTTGCCGTTCAATAACTTGTTCATACAGCTGTACACAAAGTAAGAGCTTAGGCTTCAAAAAAAAAAAGCAGAGATTTACAGTTCCGTACCCAAATTTAAGGCAGATGAGGACAAAACCCCCCATGTTTCAGCCCTTATGAAATCCTGCCTCAATTCTTGCTGTCAATAACTGTTATGGACACAAGCCATTGATGTCCATCTGGGATCTGAACGTTGTCCAGTTTTTTCAGATGTTTAGAACCAGTTTTTATTGGGAATAATCTCTTTAACCTGACAGCTTTGCAAACATTCCTGTGAGACAGGCAAGCCACACACACCAATTTATTGGTGAATAAACTAAGACGCAAAGGAGAGCCAGAGGCACAACTGGACAAAAAACCCACCGGCTATGTAATTTCACACTTTAAACTTTGAACATCAAATATGTCCTGGAAGAGAGTCTCTTCTAGGGGATGACTGTCAGCTGTAAAATTCTGTTTAAACAGGTGGTAGGACGATGATGTGCTGTTTGGAAATAATTGGCATGCTGTTTACACATTGCTCCCAGTGATCTAAGCCAGGATAAAAATAGACTATAATGCTCAAGATCTGTATTTTTGCACATCTTCATCCTCTTTCATTATAAAAAGCAAACCACGCAGCTAATTCTACTTAATACATGTATTTATTCTGCTGGTGATTTACAATAATTACAGAAATTCTCTGAAGTCAAAAAAAGGAACCAGCACTCTTGTGCAAGTCTGGTTCCCCAGGTAAGTCACCAAGAGCTGAAATGATAGAGCAGTAGATTTTTGTTAGATATGCATGGGGCATCTGATCTAGAAACAGAAAAAAACATAAGCCAGTAATATGATTATGTCAGGATCCTTTAAAGGCTACTAAATCAATTGACTTCTGTCAAAGGGAAGCTGGGATCTTTTCATGGCAAAGGCTAATACATGGAGATGGGAACTCTGGCAATGTTTTTTGGAATATGCAAAAACAGATGAGAGAGCACGTTTCGTAAAGAAAAACTGCCCTACCTCTTGGGATGAAATTAGATGTCTAATAAAGAAAAGGTCAACACTCTAATGTAGGATTTGCTTCTCCAACACACTTGACTACTGGCCAACTAAACCAGCTGGACAAGCAATGAAGAACAGCATGTGGGAAGGATGTATTTCAGACCAAAGTAATCTTTTTAGTCACTAAATACAGCTGATTTTCTAAATGATTAGATGAAGGCTTGGCTGTTCCTCTACCAACACTGAGGGAAGGCTGTAGGACAGGAGTTGTATTAAGATGTGAACGAGCAGATGAAGACACAAGCAGCCTGGAGAGGGTCCATGGTGTTCATAGGGAGAGTACAGCTGAGTGGTTGCAGCGAAAGAGAAGTCAAATTAAGAATGAAACAACAAACTCTATCCTTTTTGGCAAATGCCAAAGCCCAACCAAGTTCTCCCTGAGGAGCAAGTCAGCTGTAAGAGATCTTTACCAACAGGTTATCGAAGGCAGAGCCACATTTCACTGCACACCTGCCTCCTGCTCCTGTTGTTACTAAATCACCCATTTTACACTGCACTTCAGGAGTTTGCCTAACTCCATGCTGCACATTCTCCCCACTGTTTTGGAATAGATTCCTCATCATACGGGGGTTTAGATGCAGATACAATACAGAAAAATCAGGTGAGAGAAAATACAAAATGTGAAGCTTTATTTCTTCTCTCTAGGAGTTTATTGCTATTCTCTCCCAGTCAGCTATCCAGCGTTTTTTTCCTCCTTGGCCTCAGAGGATTTTGACTTTCTCAAGATATGACTCCAGATTCATTTAAAAATAGAGAATGAAAGCAGTATGGCTACAACGATCTGATAGCATCACATACAACTCTTAACAACTTGGTCTATTACCGATGATGTACCCATTAATGTACTCTGAACACACATTGTACACTCCTCTTTAATGAAAAAGTAACGGGGAAAGCTCATCCAACTTGCTTCAGAAAGTTGTGCCCCAAGAGACTTACATGTCATCTACCCTTACATTTATCCAGGGCTGAAGGAGATATTTTAAAACATATCTTCTAGTTACTCTTTTAAAAGATAGTTCCCTCGATGCTGAGCCTTGAAAGTTTAGCAGATCTTATTACCGAGAATGAACTACACTAAAGCAATTGGTATAATGGTTGTTACACTATGGGTACAACGTACTTGCCATGTTCTGTTCTCATCCACTTTCATCTCAAATGGTTAGAGGAGCATGCAAAGTTACTGTTATTTTTCTTCTCATCAGCAAGAGGAGAAAAAAATCTGGCAAAAGTAGACTGAGGAAAACACAGGGAGAGAAACTATGGAAATAAAGTCATTGGGACCAATTCATACGGCACTCTGGGAAGATAAGAAAAACAGTGGAGACAGAAAGGCAACACAACCTATGCAAGCTCCCAGCAAGGATGGTCTAATCGGCATAACACTGACTAACACTGGAAAGGAACTTCTAAAAAGCCATCATGTTTCTGTCCTCGTGACCCCACCGATCTCCTGATGCCTCTAGCTACAGATGTTCCCAGTACACGCCAGGTCCACAGGCCCAGCATGCAGCCACCGCAGCTTGAATGCTTCAGTCCTATGGAAATCCTACAGAAAGCTCAGAGCTTGGGAACTCAGGAGCTGCTGCCTCATGAAGCCACCAGAAACAAATGCTTGGAAAGCAGGAGGCTTCCCGGTCCATGAGATGGAAAACACCTAAAAAAAAAAAAAGTTTAAAACCACCCAGAAAACAAAAAGGCAAGAGAAATACAAAAAAACTACTCCAGTAATACTGGCAGGTGATGCCTCAGTGCGTAACGAGAAGCTACATTGTTCTTTCGGAAAAAGACCAACTGCGAGGAAAAGCTAACGAACTTAATAGGTGAAATAGGTGACATTAATAGAAATGTGAGCCTGGAAAGGCACTTAGTGAGAAGTGCTGTTTTCATGTATCAGGTCTATAAATCATCCCTGTCCTGTCCTAGACACCTGCTAGCAATACCTGTGGCAGAACCACAGCTCAAAACCTCCTGCTCAGGGAAAAGCAGTAAGAATTATCTAGGTATGATGTTCACTTCTGCACACTAATTATGGTGCTAAAAGGCCAGCAGAAGTATTTAAGGTGCAGGAAATGGACATCTCTTCATTCCTGCCTGGTAAGCTGCTCTCTCATACTTAGCATGCTTTATCAAGCACATATCATTTACGCCCAGGAAGGTTAGTGAACTGTAGTGTAAGGTTTGTCAGGATTTCTACTCCTGTACCCTTCTAACTGATTTAAATACTCAAATCTAAAAATGCAACTCAGAGAGACTTTCAACCTGCAGGATCCCAGGCCAGGAGCAACTTCTTTCCTTCTGTGGACACATCCTTATTACTAATTTAGTCTAGCAGTTCATTTCTTTCTTTTAAGACACCATTTATAAGGGGGAAAAAGACGACAAAGATCAAGTTATTTTGAGTGTAGGAGCTTGGACACAATAACCATACAGCCAGACTCTACCTCTGTCTCAAGGCTAATTTTCCTTTGTTGAAACACTTTGATGCGACTTATTGAGGGAGCTTCACGCTGGAGGGCAGCTTACAGGAGGCATCGCTCCTGCTATAATTCTCTGTGCACACAAGAAGGACCATTAAATGTGCTGTGTTAGTCTTCACTTTAAATGTCTTTCAAGCCCATGTTTACCCAAGATAGCATTATTTGAACATATATGTTTGTGATCCAATTCACCTGAAGCACTACTCAATCCTACAGGAATAAGACAAGGACATCCCATATGGTGGCAAGGTAGAAAATCTCCTCCAATGCAAACCACCTATGACCTCTGTGATAATAAATTCTTCTGCAAATGACTGGGCAAAGTCCTGGAGACTGTGTGCAGGGAAGATAAACAGCTCTCTTTGTCCTCCGGGCCAGAAGTGGCCATTGTATAGAGCTTGCCCAAAGGATTAGCGCTGCCATTATTATTTGTGTTATATGAGCTATTTCAGGAGCTAATTGACCCCAGCACAAAAGCGGGTGAGAAAGGCTTTTGTATCTAACAGAATGAGCAATACAGAAAAGGGTAAGGTTCTTTGAGCAACTGGGCCACAGTATATAGACACTGACTCAGTTTTAGCTGACAGCATTGAGCAGGGCAATCTAATCTCCCCAGTTAGCACTAAATCAGCCTAGTATAAATGAGCCCATGACAGAACACAGAGAAATGGGACTTGCTAAAAGGATAACTGAGGATAACTGCCTTGTGGAGCATAAATATTGAAGACGTTTGGAATCTTTCATTCCACGCACTAAGCACGCCGAGCAGGAGCTGTACAGGCAGAGCTGTTTGATACTCCAATCTCTGTTCACTCTTTGAGGGTACAGTGGTAAATGTCAGTATGTACAAAAGGTATTCTAAAATTATACATATATATTCCCTCCTGCCTTCCCTTTCTCAAGTGCTTAACAGTGGGGGAAGGTATTGACACTTACAGGTTACTCTTCACCATCAAAAGGTTTGTTAAAAAAACACAAAAAAAAGGTGAAGCCATTTTCTCTAGGATGTAATACAAGATCATCCAAAAGCAAACTCCTCATTTCCAAGTTCACTTGTCAAAAATGATATGTTTAAGAGGAAAAAGTGAAGCTGAACTTAGACCTGAACATATGTGTGTATATATATATTTTGCTGGTTAATCACCACTCAGCAAAGCCAGTTCTATCTCAGAGCAAAAGAGACAAACGATATAGCATAAGAATTAACCCACCCTGACCTTTCTGAAGCCACTGAAAAAGCTGCTGCAACATAATTCATTATAAATTCTGCACTAAATATGGTGTGCAAAAGAATGCAGCCTTGTAAACAGGCAAACAGAAGAGAAATAATCCTGCTCATAATTTATTTATTGAACATACATGGACTCATTGCACTGAGGCTATCACAGAGAAAGGAATTAAACAGCACAAAATCCCAGCAAGGAAAATCAGCAAAATTTATAGGTGCTTCACAAATAGGGTAATGAGGCAGAGAAAAGAGAAGGTCTCTGTGGACAGACTGAGCCTAATGCAGAGACAAAGTCAAGTCTGCGTCTCCTGAGCTGACAGGCTTTCAGCGTAAGATTATTCCCTTCCTGTGCTTCATTACAGTTTTGGTGCCCGTGTCAAGGAGGAGTTCCCTGCCCAGCCACGCTATAGCCTTTCCATGAAGCAAAGCTTTTAAGACCTTTCTGCAAGTCTTCCAGTATCGCCCCACCAATCAGTGTAAGGCTACAGGTGAACATGCAAGTAGAGGATGTGGCACCTCCCACAACGCGATGCCCATCTCTGCAACCTGCAGCACGCTTCCCACTGCACTCTGAGAGCCCTTGAGCCCACGGTACCTTACCCGGGCACTTCAGCCATTTCACTGGGAAGACACATCACATCTGTCTCAAAGGTGCACACCTGTAATTCAGAGCCAGCAGATGGATGGTTGGATCATACCCAACAGTAACACAAGTGGCACATGCAGTAGAGGTCCTACGTTTTTGAGCATGACCTCACGAATCGACAAAACAGGGAAGTGCTTTGAACTCAATCTCACCACCTGTCCTACATCCTATAGCCTGGCATGACACCCACAGCAACCATCACACCAACACACCCCAAATGTCATTTTTTTTTTAGTGAAGCTAGATTATACTTATATTATTTTTAATCCCCTTGTTCAGAGTGCGTGGTCCTGAGTGAAAGTGATCTAAAAGATAGTAACGTGGGTGGTGTGCACGCCTACCTTAGCATGCACGAGCTCTGCTGACCTTAACGCCCTCCGTTCCCTAGGACAAAGGGTACTGGCAGATGGAAAGGATTAAAGTCAGTTATTGTTCCTGGGTCTCTTCAAACAATGCAAACCTACTTAGCGGAGGTAATTTTTAAGCACACTTATTTCCATGAAGCAAATCCAGTGTGTAATTCCAGGATTAGTCTGGAAGCTTTCTGCTTTCAGCAAAGTTAGTTTCCATTTCAAAGTTTAGTTAGACCAACTGACATTAATCAAAACACGTAATTTCGCAGTCTCACATATGGGTACACTTATCATAAGCTGACAGATCAACAGAATATAATACATACAACGGTAATGCTGAGAGAGGATTCTTTATGATTTCCTTTTACTCAAATGGATGAGAAGAATGAAAAGGAGAGGAGGAGTTAGTAGAGAAAGGTGCACCCCTCTCTATCCTCACCACAGACACTGCAGTCCTTGCAGGAGAGTTTTCACAAGCTCGCAACACCCAGGCCATGTGATTTATAAAGATCTATATCTAACGCCTCTATAGCCGCTAGGTGATAAGGCCAAAATTGGACAAGACTCCAGTGAAAAGTGAAGCAATTAAAAAAAAAAATAATGGAAGGAAATAAGCATCTACTCCGAGTCATTTATTGATGTTCTATATATTACTTCCGTGGTAGAAGTCACAGTCTAGAGAACCAAAAAACTTTGAACTCAAAACGTCTCAGAACATTTACTGGCCTAGAACTCCCCAAAGGAGATCTGTCAACGAAAGGAGCCAACGGTTACGGCTCCCTCTGCCCTAACCAAGGAGCTCAACCTTGCTCCACCACTGGTACTAATGCTTCTTTGCTTGAAAGGTCTCCCTGGAAGCTACAAAGGACTTTACTCAATTTCGGTTGCAATCATTACAAGAATTTTGGTGAAGGCCTGTTTAGTCATTGCTATGGTCTGTCTGTACCATCCCACGATAAAGCGCTCGCCACTGAATTGATCTCTGCAATAGGGTGACTGGTTTCTGAGAAGCTCAAGACCTTAATGGTAGGTTACACAAGGTTACTTAAGGATTTTCCTACCTTCTTCCAGCTGTCTTAAGTCTACAGGATAAAGCTCCCCCGATCCAAAGTAAGGCTAGTTCGTACTAACTTTTAATCCTGGTCTGTACAAGGCACAGCTTCACTGCATTACTGACTGCTCACTGCAAGCCTCTAAAATCAAAGCTATAATAAATGCACACTCCGCGGAATGGCTTACATTAGTGCCATTAATTCCTGCTTTCAGCGTAATCCTTCATCTGGGAGTTATTCCAAAACACAGGAGTTAATGACACTAATATAAACCATCCCAATGTAGCATGTGTTTCTTTAGCTTTTATTCCCATGACTAAATGTCTTTTTAATGCACTTTTATTTACCATGATGAAAATAAGTTTTTCCTGCTTTACTCTATGAGAAGTCTGGGTCTGTCACATTAACCCTTTTCTGGGCAAAGCACGTATTTCCCATTACGACTCCAAAATTAAAACCTTATGCTGACATTCCAGCAGTGAACTACAGCCCTTTCAAGTGCTGAAAGACCTAATGGAAACCCTGTAAAGGAGAGATGTTAATTGCCTGAGTAGGTTAAGGAATCTCCCGGTGACGCGGTGCACAATGCTCAGGCAGGCTGGGAAATAAAGCCTGGGACTTAACTGCTGTGGGAGTCAAGGAGCAAGACAGAGCTGCAGAGAGGCTTTGTCCTCCTGGTGCACAGCAGCTTTCAGTTATACTCCCTGACGACACTTTTAACCAGCTAATGAGGGGTAGGGAATGAAGTGCCTTCGGATTTTCTCAGAGGTGTGAAATACGGGCAGAGGGGAGAAGTGGATTAGAAGGATGGAGAAAAATTCTGCTATTCCCCAAAGAAGGCATGGACAAATTCCTGATGAAAAAACGCTCTTTCATTGGAGGAAGTGGTCGAGGAGGAAAAAAGCCCATAAAAGGAAGAATGAAAAGAAAGCAAAATATATGTTCTTTTACCTCCATTCTGCTTTCCCCAGGCCCCCGAAGCAGATCCAATCCCATATCGAGCCTCTTAAGCATGCTGTAGCTCTAATCTGCTCTCCTCTCCCTCCCAGTCCCTTACTGCCTGGCGTTTACAAGAATTAAATACCTGCACCCACAGCGAAGGAGATTAACTGCCTGTAGGCAACCCTTGACTCTGTCCGTGAGCCAAAACCCACACTTCTCTCCTGACTTACCTGGAGGAGAAGGCAATTTGAGCTCCTCTGCCTTAGAAAAAGAAACTTCCAACATGTGCAATTCAAGCCCTCCTGAGTTCGTTGATGCCCATGGGCAGTGGGACTTCAGCACACGTTATGTATGTCCTCACCTTTGTAGGCTGAATCAACAGTTTAATTCACCATGTTCTGGCTTTCTCTTGCATCCATAAGATAAAGCAAGACCTTAAGAAAGCCAGCTTTGGATGCACGTACCAGGGTGTGAATTTTCAGCTGTTTGGGAGGCCCACATGGCACTTCAACTAGGTGTTGGATGAAGGGCTGCCTATGCTTCTGCATTTTCGAGAGTTATTAAACAGGAAGGTAGAGTCAGTAACATGCACCAAATATTTCAGTTCTCAAAATTTCCCTCTCCTCTTTGCAAAATCCCCCCACTAACTTTTCCTTTTTAATCCTGTTGTATTCTCACAATCTTACGTCCTACTTGGCTGCTACTGAGTGTAGGACAGGTGAGGAAGAGCACATATGAGAGGACAGACTGGAAAAAAGAAAAGTAAAACAAAAGCAATTTGCCTCTGAGTACTATGGCAAGAAAAGTTTAAACATTCTGAAATTTTCAGTTCTCATTCCGAATTTACCTAATGCTGCTCAGTAAGCAACCTCCTTGGTAAAGCCTTTGAAGGGAAATATACAGAGCCATCATTAAACTATGCTTGGTGTTCTTCTAAAATACATCCATGAAGGAAACACCTTTCTGCAGTGACACTGCACTTCATTAACGTAGCAATTCAGCGACCAGTATTTCTACCAAGTTATACGGTATATAAATACAGAGCATATGAGCAGCATAAACATGGGACAGTTGCCAAAATAAAATTCTGTTTTGTAAATCTGAGATTATATCCGAGATTTTCAAAGAGACATAAATAACACAGGGGACCAGCTGCCCCCAGAAGCCAACAGACTTGGGCCTAATAGATGGATTTCAATAAATTTAGGCTAAATCCTTACGACAGAAGATGTCTATTGATACCTTCTGCTAAGACTTCAAAAAACACAATAATGTTTTGAGCTCTCCATTTTTATTATTGGAGGGATCTGTTTCAAAAATTTCTCTATTAAGTGAATTCCTGCATCTGATTAGTTTCTTACAGTAAAGATCATTTACCCTTTGGGTTTAGACTTGGAGCATAAGAGGTTGAGCCTGAGATTTTTGTGGGGAACAGGGAGATTAGGAAGAAGTAAGTTTTGCATTTATATAGAAAATGTTTTGAATATTAACTGGTTGATCTAAAGGCTCAATGATGAGTGCCGTAGGCAAAGAGCTCGTTCTTTGGCACGGACACCCCCTTAGGAGAGGGGAAACTCAGAGGGAGGGCAAGAATGCAAACCTCTGAACATCACAGATCTGTCATCACAACCACCAGAAAATCAGTTATCATCAGTACGATTTTTATTTTGGCAGCAAGATAATAAAGCCACAGTAAGGGTGAACATAGTGAATTTTGAGAGAAAACGAGAGAGAAAGAATGGGATACGAAAGCCTAGTTCTAGTAAACTATGCTTAGCTATAGAGGTTAATGATAATAACATGCATTTCTACTTAAGCAGTCTTCTCTTACCCATTAAAAATTATAATGGCACCTACTCAAAAGAAACAGACTTTGTTAAGAACATCACATTACGAACATTCACATGCATTTAGCTTCAATAAAGCCTCCCTGATTTATCTTGGGGTCTAGAGCTTCAGGGTCCATTCTTTATTCACAGTAAGACTACAGGAGGTGAAAGGCAGCAATTCTTCAGCTATGGGGCCTGGCCTTCGCTGGCATCTCTTTGTATGAAGCAGAAGCACAAGTGAAAAGAGCCATAATAAAAAACCCAGCTTTGAATTATTCTAGCACAAGTTATTATCTCTCCTTACAACCCTGGCCTCATCATATCCTTGCACCACTGCAGCTCAAACAACATAACTACCCGAGTTATGCATTCAGGCACTCGGCTGATGTGCCTTTACCTACAACAGGCAAAGAGACAAAACCAACCAACTGCCAGCACAGGAGAGAGTGAAGACAGAAGACAGCCTGCAAGTGTCCAAGGCTATACTTTTTATTATCATTAATTCCAAGAACTATTTGGGAGGAATATAAATGGCAACATTCTTAGAGAGGAGGGTGCAAGCTGAAAACAAAGGTCTCATTAACTTCCAGAGTGGACATGTGCTCATAAGTGGGACAGTGGAAACCTCTAGATTAAAAATCCACAAAGAACCTTGTGAGGTCATAGGGTGAATTATACTTGGGCTCTTGGGACCACAGTTTTGGACTTTTCAGGAAGAAAAACTTTCAAAATAAAAATGAAAAGGCTAAATCCAAACTTAGGCAAGCCCTCTTGTTTTATTTTCAGGGGCCAACACATTAGAATCAACTTTGCATTTGCTTGCTAACAACCAGGAGTTGTTTGCAAGAGGAAATAAACAGACTGCTGGCTTCAGAGAACAGCATGTGCTGTGGATAAGAAATACTCTTTTGGGTTTACCCACAACTGAGTATTTTCTCTGGAGGGTGCACTTTCAACAATAACTTCCAGCTTTTACCCTGATGCTCATGTGAGTACCTGTGTGTTACACCAGGGAAGTCTGGACCAGAAAATGGAGATTTATGAGCCTGCTACTACTTCAGATAATGCATCCAGCCCTTCATCAAGCAGGACAAACTCCCACTGGAAGAACTAGAAATCTTGGATCTATTTATCTTCCCAGGTTCAACTCCACCCAGGGAACTGTGTGGAGATGTGTGTCTTCAAATCCCCCTCCTTACCTGTCCCCTCTTTTCATATCTTCTTTGAAGTCACACTTGACTTTGAAGTGGAGTACAGGAGACTTACAGGACACTGTATGTAAATCGAGCCCAGTTTGGTTTGGTTTCGGTTGTTTCTTTCTGTAGCACTCACAATATGATGTCTCATTTCTAGACATTCAGGGAAGCAGAACCTCTACTTCCGAGGACCTTATAATCAAAAGACAGACAGGTTGGCTCAGTAACAAAGAAAGAAAAGTTAGGAAAGAGAAACAACAGAGGTAGAAAGGAAACTGATGGTTGTCTTCTCCTTTTGTCACTAATGCCACTTTATAGGCAAGATAAAAAGCAGCCAGTGAAAAGCCCTACTATTCATTTTTGTTGGTACTGAGATCACAAGAAGCCTGATGGTACTGAGATCACAAGAAACCTGTTGGGATTGCTTTAGGCTTCTCAAGGATTTCTTGCAGGAAGGAGGTTGGAAAATGACAGAGAAGACAACATGTGCGTTTTAAAATATAATGGCTTATGGATGTTCAGATTTTACACACCACACACATAGTCTAAAAATAGATGACTAAGAAAACCCAAACTTAAAAAAAAAAAACCAAAGAGCCCAAAACTCCTGCAGTCTTTTCTCCGGGAAGCAGTAAGTGCACAGTCTATCTTCTTTAAGTGCAGTATACTCCACTATCAATTTGTGCACTGGACCATTTTTCCTGAAAGCCATATCCCCGAGCATAATACTGTGTTTATTTAGCTCTACAATTGCATTACGAGTGTTTCAGAGTTTAAAACAAAATGAAGACAAATCAAGAGACCTTGGTAAAAGAGGAAAAAAAGCATATTACACAAGATTCAGGAAGGCAGGAAGCACAAGGGACCAGGCTTTGTATCCAAAGAGGCAAGATGGGCGAGGACGGAAGGAAAGTCCGACCCAAGACGTGCATGCACAGACTGAGGCATGTATTACTACAGAAACCCATGGATCTCTTGCCCTCCATATGGTAACTCTGCATTTCCGGGGGTTCTACCTGTTTGCAGAGGAGAGATCCTGCTGTTTACATCTGACGCAGAAGCAGATCTGCACCTTTTGTCTCAGGAGCACAGCGCATGGTTTGAAGCAGGGTGGGGGAAGGACTATGTAAGTCACAGAGGTGTTTGCCTGATCAAAGCTGCACTCACCAGAGACATCTCCGTTTCATCACGGGGAAAACCAACAGTCATAAAGCAAATTAGAATCAGGTTTCGAGCTAATCCTCTAGATCTTCTTGGTTTATGGATAAATTCTGCTCCCATCCAGTGATTTAGTTTGTCTACAGAGCTACAAATCTCATGGCTTGGATTTTCACCAATGGTTAACAGAGTTTGTACTTTCTCTGAAGAGTACATTTAAACGCAATGAACAATTCTTGTGATCAGAATAAGAACAGCACGGATGATTGCTTTCTAACACCACCAAACCGAGCTCCACCCAAGAATGCTGCAACAGAAATTACCAATAATGCTACTAATAATCCAGAGATTCTGTGCATAAACCATCTTTAGACAGCTTGGCTTTAGCCCAGAATAAACCAAAGGCATGCTGAAACTGTTAAGTTATAGCAAGTTTATTGGTTTTGTATAGATAATTTCATTTGATAAATAAACTTACGGTAAATTCCACTTCTAATTTATGTATGACTCAACATCCCTTACAACTAAGAACTACTTCTTCTAATTATGGTTACTATCATAAGCTCACTTTACAGACACCAAAGAAGTCCTTTACAAAGTTTGCTCATAAGTCTTTAGAGGTTTAAATCTATTAATAGTGCAAGGATCAGGTTCACCTGAAGGGCAGGTTTGCTTCTCCACAAAGCAAACTGTCCCGTGATCAGCTGCTTCACTCTTACCTAGCATGGCTGCACAAGGCACACAAGTGTCAGTGCACAATGGGAACTGATAGAGCTATTGAAAAATAGCATTTGGCACAGGAAACTGAAGCCCTACAATGCAATTAGACTTATTAATGAACCTACTCACAAGGATGCCAACCATGATGATGCTCTCTGTCATATCAGCACCCTTGCCCTCACGTGATACGCGTTCTTTTACAAATGTGAATGACAGCTCCATGACAACATGGAAAGCTACTTTCTAGGCTCTGAGTCTGCATTTCTATTTACCAACAGCAACATAGGTACTTGAAGCGGAAGTCATCTCATGACTCCCCGGTTTCAATCTGGCTATTCCCTTCTCGTTGCTGTACCACTGTTGGCTGAAGCCTTTCACACAGATCATGACACCCAGGAAACTCCTCTAGGGAAGGTCTCTGGAGAGATATTCAAAACCTGCCTGTTCACGAGCCTGCGTAACCTGCTCTAAGTGAACCGGTTCTTTCCAAACCCCACCAGTCTGTGTTTGTGTGATTCCATGAAACATCTTGCATGCCTGCTCAGAAAGTCGTCCATCACTTTGGAAGACTACATACTTCTCTGTCCTACCCACACATACAACAAGAGGTCTCCTCCTACTATCCTCCACTCTGATCTGATGGAGTTTTCAAAGATTTGATCAGGTAAGGTCTATTTCCACACTGAGAGAAGCCACCAGTACTATGGCATATCCTAGCTGTACCAGAATGTACACCTCCCATATCATCTCTTGAAAGTGCTAGCTGACCAAAGCGAGACTCGTATTGCTGTTGGTCCCTTGAAAACGTATCAAGGGATCTAAATGACTGAGCTTGCTTGGCACTGGGTACCAGCTCTCCAGAGCACCACCGGTGCCTGCACACTTGTCTCCAGCCAGCTGGCACACTGCTCCAAGCACGCCTTCCCCAAAACACACGAGTGCTAGCAGCAGAACAAAGGCAGTCACTGGAAAAAGAGGCACACAAATGAACTTCACGGTGTGTGCACATGCAGTGCGTGCCTTCAGCGAAGCAGCTTCTAGGCAAGCTGCCCACCAGGCAGGGAGCGCAGGGAGCGCAGCAGATGCTGGCGGGGCAGTGGGCAGCCCAAGCGCAATGGCAGGAGCAGTTGTACGACTGCGGCGACCGTGCCAGCGATTTCTGTCCGCACTGACACCGTGCAAGTGAGCACTAGCAAGTCTTGCTTGAAGCATATCTAATCCAAATGGCAGTGTGAAAGTCTGGAAGCCTATCTGGGCATTTTTATATAGACATTAGGCATGATGAAAGCATGGTGGAAGGACAGCACAAGAGAACCACATGCCAGATTTTGCCAGTGAGGACATGGTTTTGAACTTGTATGGGCCAGGAAAAAACAAACTGACACCTTTCTAATAAGCTCTGCTCAAAGCACATCCTTTTGTAAAATGAGCTGGCCAGGGCAGAGATGACTTTATTTTTGATGGAAGTTGGCAGGAAGGGACCCAAGTAGGCTGAGCTGCTACGTGTTTGCAATGAAAGAAGAGAAACCAAGTACCCATCTTACACCGTCTTCTATAGTTCAAGAGAGGGGGAACACGGCATCGTTCACTTGTAAGTCAGGACACAGACAGACTTCCCACACTATAGCTCAAGGCCCGTAGAGCATTTTTAGCTGAAAATTGTTTCCCAGAGCCTGGAAGATCTCAGAACTTTGGAGCAATTAAAATTCACTCCATTTCCTTCACCTGGTTTGTTGTATTGTCCAAAAAAAAATCTGTGCACAGTTTATTCAATGCGGCTTACATGTCTTAAACACGGAAAGGAGCTGTACAAATAAATCCTTCTAAGGAAATCTGTGGGTTTTAAAATACTGGACTGCCCTAAATTCTGGCAGAGTACAGTGATCACACTTAAAAGTAATTAAGACAGAGTAAATGAAAAATGCTCTAAGAGCTTGGTACTTCCAGCAGCCCGGCCTTCTTTTCGGCATGATTCCTCCCTTTTTTCTGCCCTATGTGAATACTGCACTTGGGGGGATTTGAGGGACCAGAGTGGGTTACAGATGAGGTGAGGGTTGCTATTAGTGTGTTGGTAACCCCTCCATAAGAGAAATCTATGACGGAGACACTGCCGTGACATGACATTGGCGGCCACTGTTTGACCCACCTCCCTTCCCACACCACGTGCCCATCAATCTGCATCCCCCGCTCCGCCGCGGTTTGGTAGATTGACTGATTATATTTATCACACTTGTAGTTCACAGGGCAATGGTTTAAATTTCATTCAATACACTCCATCTGGGAGCGCTTTTAAAACACACCCACAAGCACATTTCTCCCTCTCACCCCACGCCCCCGCAGGGATCAGCCATCTGTACTCTGGAAACAAATCCTAAAAAATTATTCTAAATTAAAAACTCATTTTAAAAGAAAAGTAGTATTAAACTGTTTTATAAACATAATAAACCACAGTAAGCCTTGGTTGCAATAAATATCCAACTCTTGCCTACAGCTATTAGAATCCACAAGCGTATTTTTAAGTTTGCTAGCAAACAGTATATTTATTCTGACCATGATTTGTCTTCTGTGGTTTAATGCTCTCTCATGTTTCTTTCATATGTTTACAGAGGTGGGGGGAGAGAAAAGAGAGAGAAAGCAGGCTGTCGTGAAATATGCTACAGATTCCTGTAAGCCATAATGGTTCTCTGAAGGACTGCCACTTCTTCACAACAGGGTCTGGCTCGGCCTCAGGACAACACTATCGAACAGACACGTACTGTTCTCCTCCCCTGCTTCATTTACGATTGATTAAATTTGGCCAAATTAGTCACAGAAAAAAATTAAAAGGAGAACAAAAGCAAGTTGTAGTGCATAGTGCAGACTGTGGAGAGGCACCATGGTGGGAATTTGCTGCCTATCTACAAAACAGGGTATTCATGGGAGGTTGTGGAGGGGAGAGGACAGAGGAAGGTAAGAGAGGAGAAAGGAGAGGCAGATCTGGGCCAGAGACTGAAGACAGGCAGTCACAGTAAGAAAATTATCAATAAATAATATTGTTGTATGTGGGGCAGAGGTGGTTTAGCCAAGTGGCACTGAGATAACACCCACATGCTATTCCATAATGCCAAAGAAATCAGGATGCTAATTAATTTATGTTATAAGGGAAAAAATATCCATTTTAAACATTCCTAAATGATTTATAGTACAGTAAATGTTTTGGTTCACTAGCAAATTGGGATGATGTGTGGGCAAGGGTCAGCACCAGAGCTCCACCAGCACACTGCCTTAATGGGAGCCCCAGCAGCAGGCCAGAAATTCAAAGGACGGGAAACTCTCTTCCTCAGTGCTTTCCCAGGGCACAGGCAGAAGCTGAGATGCCTGCATTCTCTTGCCACAACCACCAGTTCAGACATTTCCATTGTGGCTCTACTGAACTATGTCAAAAAAACCTGCATATGGCCATGCAATGATTTCAGAGAAGTACAGTTAGTTTTTATCAGACGCTCTAGGCTACGGTTTTATAAACAGATGGAACATGCTTCAGCTAAAGTCCCTAAGAAGTCCAGTTGACTTCAGAAGTTACATGCAGACGTATTGCTTTCACAAGACCTCCTATGGAAAGCTTGTGCTCGGCTGCCCACTTTGCTCGTGCTTTGCATCTTATGAAATCATCGGATTTTTACTTTATGTAGTTACTACTAGTTATCTTACCTAGACATGACCTGACCAAAAGAAAGTTGGGCCACTCAAGGGTATCCAAAAAGGAAGACACCTTCTATGCAAGAATAGAACCAGGGTCTATTCGATTAAATACTTTGAAAATTCCTTCATGTGCATTAAAAAGAAAATCAATGCAACAAGGCTAACTAAAAACCTATTCTTTCCCATTTGCAAGACAATTATATCTCATGATGTGTGAGTAACTAAGATAAGTTTTTACTGACTGGAGCGTTACCCAAAAAAAGAGGAAAAGTGAAGAAGGGCAAAGATGTCGTAAAAAAAGCCCACACTCAAGAATTTACAAGCAAGAAGAACAAACCTCCTCTTTGGGAATTACTCTGGGCAACACAGCAAAGAATTATAGCACATAAACTAAGGTTACATAAACAGTGTAATAAAATCCTGGGATTGATTTATGGAGGAGAGACATCTTGTAGTGTACCTCCACGGACAGCAGTTTCTGCTCAGAAGAGCAACCATGTTGTAATTAGTGAAAATCAACTGAGCATCCCATCTAAGAGGGGACAATAATCAAAGCCAAACACACAAATAACTAAGGCAAAGCAATTAAATCAGTCAAACTCTTTGTCCTATAGCCAGATAAAGTAAGGACTGGAAAACTTCCATCTTTCCTGAAAAATAAGCTCTGTACACGTGTGCAAACACAGATTTACCTCATTTTAATACAAATTTTGGTACCCTGGAAGTAGTGAACCCAGAAATAAACCAGTGTGGAATTATGCACAGCAATGCCTGACACGTCATAGATCAGCACATCATGCAGGAGGGAGCACAACTTTCCCCAAGCACAGGGCTGATTCCAGCTTTCCATAAAACATTCTAGTCAGGTTTTGTGACAAAATTGGCTTCAGTACAAAGGTCAGAAGACAATACCTCAGTGTGTAAAGCCAGCAGGAGAACACCAGCCCCTCTGCCTATCAGCCAGGCAGCCCAGCCCTTCAAGCCCTGTGTGCCACCCTTTCATGTCACTCTGCTCAGCAGCCACTTCAGACAAGTACTTTAACGACACATATTACCGGTCCCCTCATCCTGCCCAGCCCAATCACCAGGATGGCCACAGAGGAAAGTCCTTTATGCAATTTGTCTTATGATTATGGTCAACAAGCATGCCAGAGAGGGGGGAGCAGGAGGACACCTAGCAGCAAGGTGTACAGAGTTTCTGCTGGTTTGTGTGATGAGATTCATGCCATCCCATGCAATCTCTTTTGCAGAGAATTGGTTTTAAGTATCAGTTGTATTTATGCAGATACAGTACAACCAATGTCACACACTTTTGTGATGGCTC
>NW_010426773.1:10541-24220 GCF_000710305.1 Buceros rhinoceros silvestris | reverse complement strand
TTTGTTATGGCTCATTTATCTTATGGTTATCCCCCCCACCCCCCCCCCCCACCCCCCCATGATACAGAAAGGCTATGACAACAACATCACTAACAATTTCATTGATGCTTTTTAATTATCTCAGGTAACTGGCTGAACACTGCCAATGGGGCTCTGGTACCAAGTGGGATAGGATTGACAAAGTAAAGGTAAGTCAAGAGCATGAAGGGTTCTCCTTCTCTGCTGTGGGTTAAAGAAACCAGAAGCGTGCTGGAGGAACTGGGTTCCCAAGTGGCCTTCCTGGAGGGGGTCAGAGCTACTGATATAGGAGCAGAAGGAAAAACCCCGTTGAATTCATGCAGAAGCATGACGAGCTCGTCACTTGGGCCCACCATGGCCTTGCAGGACCCATGTACCTCTGCCAGCTCCCTCCCAGAGTCAATGGCCTTTAACAAGCCTTCCTGAAGCCTCATGGAGAATAGGGCTGGGAAATCGGTGAGGCTCCTTTAAAACAGATTCTCCCAGAGAAACTTCCAGAAGGAGAGGGCTTGAAACAGAACTAAAGAGTGCCATCTGCTGCAAACTGCCGGAGAAACTCAAACCTGCCAGAGAGAAGCCAGGGCAGCGGCGAGCGCTGGATGTGGCACCCAGCTCCAGGCAGGCGTAGAGCTCACAGGGCTGCCCGCCCCGAAAGGGCCAACGTTTAATGCACGGAGTATCTGGCCCCCTTGTGCCATCCCTAGTGTCTGCTCTCACGGTCCTGCACGGCCATGGGGTTTGGGAGCCGGCTGCGGCCCTGCACCAACATGCAGTGGAGACCGCAGCGCCGCAGCCAGACCCCCATGACCCTGCCTCTGCCTGGAGCTGCCTCCCTGGAGCAAAGCCAGGATGGAGGAAACAGTACAACTTCCTCCTGACAGGAATATGCTCTTACTGTGTTTTACTCCAGCATATGATGTGATACCTCAGAGGGTGCTTAAGAGGCTAAAGGAGCAAGGTTTACACTTCAGAGGGTTGCCTCGGCACACAGGGAATGAAGTCTTGAGAAAAGCACAGCTTAGAGCTAATTCAGCAGTTGGGACAGCTGAGGGATGTGTTTGCTCAGACAAGATGGCCAGGTCTGAGGGTTAAGGTCAGATCCCAGGCACCTTCCTGACCCCCATTTCCAGGCAGCAAAATCCTGGCACAACAGCGTATCACCGTGTGCCTACCTGCAGCCCTGGGAAGTGCCACCAGCTCCACGATTTTCCCTCCTACCTGGGCACAACACTGCTGCGGGATGTGAAAGCCCCCCCTGAAACCCCTGAACAACCAACCGCTTGCACTGCTCCAGCTGTTCCCTGGTTCGCATTTCTTCCAGGTGCCTTTTGTCCCTTGTTTTCCCTGCGAGTGCAGGACCTGAGCTGCAGCACAGCAGCGTGCGGCGCCCACCCCGGTCAGCAGCCTGCAGATGGTGCTACCGACCAGCTTTTCCCCAGCTCCAGAACTGCTTCCCTTCAATCTAAGGAGAGAAAATTCCACATACACTCTGAAAAAACATACACAAAAAGGAGCTGCTCATTTCCATCTCATGTTTTCTGCACACTGTAACACAACACTGTGGTATCCGGCTGCTTGGGATGTGGCAGCAATCTCGTCCAGAGAGTTTGGTAAAAGCAATTTCAGGACAGTAGGGATGGCAGCTACCTTCGTGGAACTACAGACCAAAGGAGTCTGGTGGTTGCAAGCATTTTTGTCACCCGGGCAAAAATGTATGAGTGTGGGCGGAAACTCACAGTCATACAAAGCCTCAGAGTAACGTGAGGAGTCCCTGACCTGCAGCACCTCCAGGCACCTTCATCCCAGGGAGTTCACCCGGTACAAGCAGAAGTGCTCCCAGGCCTAACCAGGGCTTTTCATATTATATCCATCCCTATTAGAGGTAGGATTTAATCCTTATTACACCAAGTTTTAGGGGGTAGTGTACCTTTGTAAGGTAGAACAATGTTGCATCTGATTCCTTCACCATCATGGCAGCTTTTTTAATTAATCTGTCTCATAACCCAAAATGTATTATACCCAAAACAGGTACCAAAAAAACCCACCAAAAACCAAATTACAAATTTCAAAACTGTCACAAAATCACAACCTCTGATGTTCACAAATAAATAAAAAACCTCTAAAGGGAGAAATTTCCCAAACTTCCAGTTCTTAGACATTGTATTCATGTGAAAACCCTCCACCGGTGTATTTAAAGTAACTTTCCATGAAGTCTGATAAAGAAAATGTAGGTTCCACAAGCCCAGATGAAATACCTGCAGCAGCCAACACAGTGGATTCTCTGGAAGCAAGGAAAACCACTATATTCACAAATCCTCTTAAAACCAACGACAGCTGAAGAAGCTGAGCTGCCTTAATAAAGCGGGCTGCTTTTACGGCTTTATCCTGCAAGATGCCAAGTGTTCCTGCTCCAGTTCAGCACGATCCTTCAGGACAAGCTTAACTTTAAATACTGAGAGAGCTTTGCTGAAGTTAATGGTGCTGACCAGAGGCTTAAGATTAAGCACGTGCCTAAGTACTTGCTAGACCTGGACCAGTGCTTATAAAGATCAAGCTCTTAAATTTTAGAGCCTTGGTGTACATTTAACTGCTTATGCTGAGACCATCAAACTTTCGGCTTCTGATTGTTACTGCAAGAGGAATATTACATCAGATATAAAATCTGGAACAGTTACTGCTTTAGAAAAGCTAAAGACATGGTGCTGGAAGCAGAGATCTGCTTACAGTAAATAGAAATTTAATAAAAAATATTTTTAACAAAATTTCTGTTGAAATACAGTAAATAAACCCAAGTGCTGAGTCTTCCTGCCCATGCTAATGCTTCACAGGGGGAGAGGGAGACCGACAGCTTTGGTAAACTGTGGCTCTAACAGAGTTTTACTGCTGGGCTCAGATTAAGAGCAGCCTCAAAGCCAAAGGACAACCAAGGGATCTCACTATTGGGAAACCTATAGGCTCAGGCACTCAGATGCTTAGGGCACCATACGTAATGCTCACTGAGCCCAGGGGATTGTTTCATGCTTTTCTCCTCCTCCATCTCTTCCATCCATCCTCTTCCTCCTTCCTCTGCACCACGATTGCTTTTTTGCTTTTCTCTTACAACCTGTTTTAAAAGCTTTGAGGAAGCAACAGTCACAAGAATATTATGCGGTACTTTGTGTAATAGGGCTAAAAATTAGAGAGGAGGTCTTATGAAATGCTGAAGAAGGAAGGACACCACATTGCTGAAAAGCAACCTGGATCGAGTGAGATACTAGAGGTAATTAAACCGGCACTGGTTTCCTCACCTCCTTTAAAAACATTTTTTCTTAATTTCTCTTAACCTCTAATTTTTTTGTCCAGTGTACTGAAAACATCGGAAAATGCTATTTGTTTATTAAAATTTTATTTTAATATCACAGTGACCTGCATTAATGTTCAGTTATAAACTTAAAAAGCGAATGTAAGATTTGATAGAGCAAAAACTCCAAGTACATTCTTAACTATAAACAGAATCAAACTGTAAACAGAAAAGATGACCAGCTTACATGGTCATCATGAACAACCAATGCCTGAACAACCAAACTATTCCAGGGCTGGGCTTGATACCCTTACCGTCTTTCCAGATTGAATAGATACATAGAACAATAATAAGTCCCAGGAAAAAAAATTCATTTATGGGGATTATAGGTTTTTCAGGTTTTTTGCTTGTTTGTTTTCCATGAATTGGGCATCAGATTTGCAGCCAGGATACAGGACGTGACTTTGAGCCATTTCAGCTACCGATAGACAGAAGATTACAATCAATTTTATATAAATTATTCACGTTGAACTAAACCTGCTAGGCTAAAGGCATAAATCCTTTCAGCACTGGAAGTGACAAATACAAACAAGGTTGACACTTTCCTCTCTCTTTTCCTTTGAAGCCCTGTTCTTTAAATCCATGCCAGAAGCACACTGCTGGTCAACACTGAGGGGATGGCAGATAACAAAAGTTTTTTGTCTGCAGCTCAGTCAACCCAGGGCATTTCATACATGACAGTCGTCTCTATAAGCCAAGCATGCTGAATTCCCAACTACTATCATGCTTTTTGTATCGCTAGTCACTAGCAAGGGTCAAGCCTGCACATCAGCTTTTGCAACTGCACTTTGCACCTCAAAACATGAGTTTTCACACATACAGCAGAGACTGTTTTGTTGAGAAACAACTCCTGAGTCAGCCACACTATCTGGAAGAAAAGCTTTGTATCGCCCTATTGAAAAACAAGCAAGATATCAGTAATCTCTACAAAAGGCTAAACCAAGGACATCCCTGAAAACACTCTGTAATTCCACTCCCATGACTTTGCCTCACAGGAGAAGGTCTCTAATTATCTAAGCATGTAGAAACACTTTCTGTAAATGCAACTGTCCTGAGGCTTCATTCTCAATACAATGGACAAAATGAACTCACCTAGCTCTAAAAAAACAGAAAGGGGAGAAAGCAAGAAAGAGAATTAAAGGTATGTGAGAAAATGTTTCTCAGGCTCTTTATGGCTGATTGAACTAATTTACTGTGGAATGGGCAGCAGACTATCTTTAGATAAATGCTAATGAGGACGTTAATGCTTTCTTCAGTCTGGCTGCTACTATTATGCTGAAAGGGAAGGTCAACAGCTAATAAACCCAGTTAACAAGCCATTCTGAACTTCACTTTAGCTTAACACTCTTCAAAGTTGCAGTCATTAAATCCATAGGCTATTAGGAGCTGCCCTCCTGTTTTCACTATGAGTGAAGGCAAACTTTCAATGTAGTCATTAATTGAATTAACAGACTCTAATCCAATTTGATGTAGTGTAAATTGAAATGCACATAAAAGCGAAGATGTGTGGAGAGGAGTTTCCCCTTTTCAGGCAGCTTTGTGTCAAGCTGCTTTTGTTATCATTTCTACGCATCTCCCCTGAAGGGTGCTCTCAAGTATATAACCCTTAACATTAGCTACTCTTTGATATGAATATAGTTTGCTATCAGAAGACAGAGGCTGGCAAGACAAAAAACATGTCTTATAGCTTATTAAACTCCTTAGCTTTAGTGAGACAAACTGGTAAACAAGGATCTCGAAATATGTTGCCACCATTATATTGTGTCACACTTCTTTGAAGTAGTAAATAGCACAGGCACGCAGACAGGGAACCTTGGGTAGGGAGGTGTTTAGTGGAGGAGATTAGGTGGTAGACAAGCAGGGAAAGAAACCTGGGCATCGTGTTTGCCAGCAAGTGCAACAGATCTCCTTCACATAGCACGAATTTGCACGTATGATGTGCACACCAGCCTTTGTCCTTCAGAAAACAGCTGATGAAAAGCCATACAATCATCCAAGATTTCTGTATAAAATCTATTTTTAAAAGAGCAAGAAGCACATCATGTTGTGAAGTTGTGTCTTGCAATCTTTGGAAGTGTAATGGGGTAACAGTGGGAGGGAGTCCTGTCTGCTCAGCCAAATGGTGAACAAGGCATCTAACAAACCAATGGTGCAAACCCCAGAGCTTTCGGTCCCTGAGTGCTGGCTCTAGGTAGGGAGAGAACGTCTTTGATGCCAAGCAGGGCAAACGCCGGGTGTGGAAGCAGGACAGTGCGTACCTGGGACTGCCGCTGGCTACCCCGCTGTTTGGACACCAGGAAATCAATGGATTTTCCCAGTGTAGATAAGGCAGAGGAAGCTGTAGAATGATTCCAGTGCAGGACACCTTGCATTGCCTGCGTGAACTGGCAATGTGAACTCTTAAACCACACAAAATCCAGTATGCTGTGCTCATTTTAACATCTAACAATCTGCTTCCTCAGGAAGCAGCACTGTTGGAAATTTAACACGGAACTCAATCCCAGAGGACAAAAAATTCTCCAGCCTCTTCAGAAAGGACTGTATTACAAGGACTTGAAAATATTTAGGTTACTCATTAACCCAAATAAAACACAAAGGCAAGGAAGATAAGACTTATCCACACACAAGCTACTGGCAAGAGTGGGATAGAACTATTCCAAGCCTCCAGAGACAACCATAACATTTCTTTAACGCTGACCTGCATAATTGGCCTTCTCACACGCTACCAGTGAAGAAATTCAAGCTTCTGTTATCACAGATACAAAGATACAAAACCACGTTCAAGACGCAACAGGACATCTGGAGAGGAAAATGCATATCCAAATCATTGTGTTCTTTCAGAAACAGAAAAACACAATGGAGCTTTAGAAATAGCTAAATATAGTAATTTTAGTTCAACTGTAATTAAGGAGGGAAAAAGCATGACTTCCTCCCATCCTTGAAAGAGTCATTGCTCAATGTCACAGCGATACTCAATTATTCCATATAAAGAGTATTTACTTTCTTTTCTGCATTATTATTATATTATCCACTATTTGTATTACTACAGAATGAATAGTAATACAGGCCCCCAGCTGAGACTGACAGCCCCCCTCTGCTTGCCACTGCGAAGACATATGGCACAAAAGCATCCCCGAACAGCTTTGTATTAGCACAGATAAGAAAGTCTGAAAGAGAGGGGAGGTTGGTATTTTTATTTCGGGAGTGGGGAAATGAAGGCAAACTGAGAAAAAAAGACCCAAGAACTTTATAAATGATTTCTCACAAGACTGGTTCCGACTCTTGTCTGCAGGGAGGTCTCTGTGGTTCTCATGGTCATGTTTACAATGCTTAAGCAGGAATTTTAAGCACACATCAGACAGTGCTCACCAAAAATTAATTCTGACCACGGGCACCAGCCTAGAGACAGTGCAAAGAAACCTCTGAGCCCCTATGGGCAATGGGTGCTAACCCCCAACCATTTCACTCCACTATTACAGCGTGGACTGTGAATGCAAAAATAAGTACTGACAGCTCAAGAGGAAGCCAAGGACCCCCAGTTCAGGGCCGGGCAGGAGGTGCCACGAATCCTCCTCTTGTCAGTAAATCAGATGAACTATCCAAAGGCAGAGAGGAAAATCTCAAGCCTTTACAGCTGCAGTGGTACGTACCAAGAGGACCACACATCTGTATTACCTGACTACAGCAATGTTTCAACTGTCACTGCCAAGAAAAGTCCAACACATACCTGTAAATGTGAGTATTCTGTCACATATCATAATTCCTCTTCTCCACAGACACTTTTATCAGAAAGATCACAACAAGAAAAAGTACTTTAAAAGCCTAAAGTGACAAGAAGAACAGACACTGAGAAAGTGTTTAAAAATCTGTTGAAAACTTGCAGGAAAATCAACTCTGCAGGCTTTTCCCAGCTCCCACACACAGAGGCAGAGTCCAACAGGAACTGAAATGTCCATCTTGCTGAACATCTTCACCTGCTGATAAGCCAAAGCCCTCCAAAGTCAACATTGCCATCTGACGTCCAGGAAGCTTTCCAGCTCATCCCAGCAAAGCCCTCCCAGCCTGTCTGGTGCCTCTGCAAAGAGGTAATGAGCCCAGGCCAGGCTGAACCCACTCTGGCACAAGGCACGGGGCACCGTCTTCAAGGAGAGCATCAGTGCCAACACAGCATCTCGCTTGCAAAACTCAGCTACTGGTTCTACCTGAAAAAGATACCAAGTGTCTGGGTTAGGGTTTACTTACACACTGCCTTCCCCGTGTCCAGTCTATGAGGAGTGTGTAGAGCTCCTAAGATGTAGGAAAAAAGCAAGGAGCATGTGCTTGAAAGTCTTGTGCAAGCTTGATTTGAAAATCCACCTGCCAGTGTACTTCTGACCAGTTTCAGGTCATGTGGAAAAATAGATCTGTACCATCCGTGTCTGATAAAGCACAAAACACACTTTTGTAAGATCAACACTTCTTTTAACATGGAATAAAACTGATGAAAAAAGTACATTTTAAAGCATTTGGTGTACAGAATCCCGTCCCGTCCTCTTTCAAACATTCGGTTTCAGAACAGGTTTGTTAGCATAGGAGTCTGTCATTGCCAGCCACCAAATAACATCCCAACACAAAAGGAGACCATACAGCGGTTAGCGAGGAACATTGCTTGCTTCTTTCTCAATCAACATTGCTGTGCACAACATGCAACTACTAAATTTGCACACAACCGTTTCTAAGGAAGAAGCAGGAAATGTAGAGTGATGACAGAGTTAATTTTCCTGATACCTGCAAATGTCACTGTGGGATAACGCTGTGACCCTCCTGGATGTGCAACAACATACATTCAACCCTTAACTATCAGCGAGGGAGTTTTAATTCCCCCAGAGAGTTGTCAAGTGTCGGTCCTAGGAAAATAGTATCAATGTTAATAGAAGACAAAAGGATGTGAGAAGCCCTGCTGGGCGTACACTGCTGGGAGGTACAAAAGCTCACACTGGGAAAACAAGGATAACTGATGGATCTTTTTGAATTTTGTGTATTGTAGCAATTTCCATCCAAGAATCTTAAAACACGTTTCAAATGTCCAACCTCAGGAAAAAAGAAAATACATATTACTGCAGCATTGTTCTATCAGTATAGAAGCGAAAAGAACAATGGAAATGGAAGGAAACATGGAACAATACTCAAATAGTGGGCTCTTGTTTGCAGAGAGGAGTATAATAAAATTCAGTGGCTGCAAGCAGAAGTTAGAAAAAAGTCAAGCTATAAATAGGATGCTAATTTTTAACTGTGAGGTTAATTAACCATTAGAACAACTTCCCAAGGACTGCAGTGGATTCTCAATTACTGGCAATTTTTAAGTGAAGACCAGATTTATTTATTTTAAAGATATGCTCCAACAGGAATTAATTACATCAACTCCTGCTGCCTGAGTTGTACAGAAGCTCAGTCAAAATGATCCAAACGGTCTCTTTTGGCATCCTGGTATCTGATCAGACCAGAGAGCAAAGAACTTACATCTTCTGGGCAAAGGAATAACTGGGTAACGCTGGAGTTCAGCAAATGCCCAAACTACAGATGTAAGCCCATGCTGGAGCGTCCAGGAAAGAGAGGGAGTGACACAGAAATAAAACAGGTCCAGAACCACAGGGCCACAGAGGGAGATTCAGTGGAAACAAACACCGCCCCTTTACTCTCCTGTCCTTGATGGCAGCATCAGCCACCTGCCTTTCTGCGCTGACAGCGAGTGGGTACAGTAGCTGTATTTGGTTGCTTTTGTTAACTAATTACTACTTCATTAATACCATTCAGAGAGCAGCAGGACAGAAAGCAGAATCCCCAGCTGGACACGGCTGACCTACCTATTAGACAAACTGCAGACTACAAAATCAATTTAAAGCCAAAGCAACTGAAACTTTTTCGATTCAAAGCAGTTCTGCCCAGCTCATCTGGTGCTATTACAGACGCCGTAACAGCCCAGTGATTGATGCCTTTACAGCACCTCCCCGCCAAGCCAGGCGACAGCTGAAAAGCTCTAGAGCAACATGCCAAGGCATTCTGTTTGCAGTTTCATTGTAATTTGATGTAATAAGTGTTGATCTCAATTCACTAAACATTTGTGTCAATTTGCCACCCAGTTTGGTTTAGTTTTAAGGCATTTATGTTGCATAAAACCCCCAACATTAAACCATAAATCAATCAGTTGTTTTACAAGCTTAAGGTACATGATTATTCTTCCAGCTATCTTCTGAACCGCATCTTCACATTTTTTCAGTAATGTGCAAGGAACAATTTTCATCAGTAAAACAAAACTTTCAAGAGCTCTCTCAGGAAAGGCCACTGGTGCTGGTAGGTGGTGGAGCATTCTAAGCGCATTATGAACTGTATTTATAGGAGCTGTCGAGCCATTTAATGGGTTCTTGAATGATTTGCTTAGGTGTTTACGTTTACTAAAAGCAGTTTATAACCTCTGCTCTCATCTCTGAAGTTCCTCTTAAATCATTCTGTAAATATATCACAGGGCAATGAGAGAGAAGGACTCAAGTTTTCCACCTTGGGCTTTCTTTTCTGCTTACCCTTAGGGATCCGTAGCGTCTCCTTTGTCATAGAAACAGGCCGTAGCTGACCTCAATATAGTGTGGCATAATACCCTCAAGGATTCAGCTCAGCGCCGTAATCCCCAACGGAGACACTTTCACTACGTTCAATATTTCCTGGAGATTCTAACAAGGAAACCCTTCCGGCAGCTGACGGCACCACCGCAATGAAGCAGCCCAGGCTGCCCAGCACAGCGGGCTCTCAGTTTCCACTGAACTCTACACCACCACGCTTTGCAACAGGCTCTCCTGAGATGCCGACCCAGCCCTAAGCCGTAACAGATTTATATGTAAATGTACGGCTCTGTATCCCTGTTACAGAAGTTTGGACAGCATGGAAAATCACTAAGCAAAGTCAAGTACTGGCTATTTGCTCCCACCAACAGTCAACAGATGCTTCAGCAGCAACGCGTTCTGGATGTGGCCCCCATCCTTCTTGTATCAGTAAGAAGAGTTTGGAGTAGCTCCACCTCCCACCTCTCTCCCTCCCATACCTTAAAGAGTGAGAATGTGGCAACGGCACTGCTGCCTCTGTAATCGGTCACCCCGAGGCCCTTCCATCTATCAATGTTTGACTGCTTTCTATGTAAAGCAGGTCATTAAGTTAATCAGAAATTGACTACTACTACAAACACCTTTTGAATAAGGTCAAATTAAGATAAAAGTCCTTGCTCTTTTCATCTCTCAGCAACAAAGACTATAACCAGGCTGCTAAACCTGCCATTAATGTCAGTGTGCAGATTAAATGTCATTAAAGGCAATTTGTCACTTACATACACACTTATCTCAATCTAGTAATTAGCAAAAGGTCAGGCAGAGAAACCTGTATATTTCAATCCACAATAAATTCCAGCTGCAGGAAATGACAAAATACAAGTTCAACCACATATACATGTATTTGTGTTTGAAATATATATGATTAATTAAACCCAGCAAAACAGAATAATCTATTTTGAAGACCAAACTGGTATCAAGCCTTACTGTGACACTTAAGCTGAGAAGAAGCCAAGTGCATAATCGTGGATCAAAGTAACGCCCCCAGAGGAGCGAGCACAGCGGACCTCGCTTCGCGGTGTGAAAACCCCTGTGAAATGGGTCAGCAGGCACTAGCCAAATTCCCTAACTAGCATCACGACTGACACTCACTGACACCTCGGTGGACAGTCTCAGCCAAGATGTGGAGCACGGATGAATAAACCACTGGGACTGAATTATCTCCTGACCTTACTGGGTGACTCCTTAACTTCAAGTGTCCAGCAGACTGACTCCATGTCAGGAGAGAGACGGTACAAAGCCCAAGTGAAAAAGCAGCTGGGGGTAAAGCGAAAGCTTTAATTCTTTGGCCTGCCATCTCCATACTTCACGCAGGGCTCACGTGTGCTTTAGAAGACACCTAACTGCGGCTCTCCATTCGCGAGGTCCAGGATGCCCCATGGCAGGACGTCCTTTTCCCCTCAGTTCATCAGGAAGATTTTACAAGCCAAAATTTGCTGAAAAAATCCAAGCTCTACATAGACTGTATCAAATGGAATTGCCACATCTTTATTCTGGAAATCATGGAAAATCTCCTTTAAATGATGCTATAGCAGCACAGTTGGCATGTGTGCTTTAATGAGAAACAGAAAATCAAGGCTGAAAGCGTGCAGTGAATTCTGCACGACTGGCCTCACCAAAGGCAACAGCAAACCCGCTCCTGCCCGCGTGCTCCTGCACAGACCTGGCTGCAAAAAGGGGCATCAGACAGCACTTGCATTGCAGGTCACCAATTCCAGCGTATGTCAAGTTGGGTACAGGATCATGGCATGTGCTTTTGTGGTGAAGTAAAAGATCTCAACACTCAACAGCCAACCCCCTTTCCCCCCAGAAAGCCCCAAACAAACAAACAAAAAAACCCAAACCCCAAGCCAAAAAACACAGTCCAAACTTCATACTGTTACCTGCCTTTTTCTCCAAACCAAGAGAAATGGGTAGCTGAGTCCTCATGGCCACTTGGACCCTTTTAATCTTTTTCCATCCTGATGTATCAATCCCTAAATTTAAACCCTGTTCACAGACCATGCTTCCCTTAAATCTTTCAGACTTTGCTTACTCTAATGCATTAACAGTACATTTTCAGTTTCCTCCTGTGAGGATTCAGCTGAGATATGGATATTAATAACTAAATAACATATGGAGATTTTGAGCAATAAAGAATGAGATTTTTTTTTTAAAGCCATTTCAAATTATTCTATTCAGGTTTTGTTTGGGTTTTTTGCATATTGGCAGCACTTAACCCATCTTCAATGTCTAAACAGCTACTTCATATGGCAGTGCTACGGCAGATTGTCAAACATTCAGCCTTTACCACCGCTTCTAACACAGCGGGGGACAGTTAGTTAACTCCACAGCAATGTTGTGTTGTTTTAATAGATTACAGCAAAGAAAGACGGTTTCAAGGAGTCAGACAATTTACCCAGCTCCTTGTCACAACTGTACTTCGTGATTAATGGAAAGTGTACGTGTGAAACACGTTTATTTTACAGCAAGCTAGGATTTTTATGCCTCTTCGTTGGAGCAATTTTTAGATATATTTAAAAAGAAAATCACAACAAGCATCAGCTTTAAAAGTAATGACAAATTCTTCTCAGCAGGGCTTTTTAAGGTTTTGTTGTTGTCGTTGTTAAAGAGTTTACTTAGGGATTGGACATAGCCTTAAAGAAGAACTCAGCCTAGTGTTTACAAAGAGAGCTGTTGCTGCTGTTATCTGAAGGTCATCAATCAAGACCAAGGCCTTGCAGGGTTGAAAACTGTGCTTATACATAATTCATGTACTGTATCACACATTCCCAAAAGGGAAACAATTAAAATAAAAAAATTACGAAGGATGGTAAGGGAAGGAAGCAGCGTCATCTTCAGATTACAAGATAAGAGCCTGGAGGAGAAAGACTAAGCAGAAAGAGAATGAGAGATCTGTGGAAAAACTGAATATATATCTAGGTCAGCCTGCTGGCTACGAGAGTAGGGAACAGATCCAACAATGAACTACATCCACAGGTTGGCTCTCATCTAAAGTCTTCTTCATGTCAGCTGTACAGATTGGTTATTTTTACAGAGCATCACAGCAAAACACCCCTAAATACTAAGTGGAATAAAAATGCAAATTTTAAAAGAATCAATTACAAATACAGTTTGAGCACTGTCCATTGAACTTAAAGCTTTGTCCATGTTGCGGAAAGTAAACTCATCTGTCACACCCTCTCACTGCTCAGCAGAGAGGCTTCTTCCAGCATCCCACTGTTAATATAGCTGTGAGCTGCAGGACGAGGTCTTGGTTTGAGAACTTCTTCCACTGCTGTGAATGGAGGTGGATCAAGGATTATTTCATGACCCTAATATCGAAATGTTCTATCCCAGCACAGCTCTGAGAAGGAACTGTACTGAAAGAGACCACTGGCATTACAATTTGCTCACCATGGGTTTATAGCCACAAGGTATGATTTTTTTTCCTTCTTCTAAAGCAGTGGAAGAAAGAGGTCAGACTGAAGCAGCCCGGACTCACTGCTATGCTTGTATTCCTCTGCCCAAGAGTCCAGTGCCTTCAGAAGGACAAAAGTCTGTGTGAACAATGTGCTACCCGGCAGCTGTGGTCAGGAGTGCAATGTTTAAAGGTTACAGTGATTAAGCACTGTGATTAATTTAGTCTCAGCAGAACCAATTCCACTCAACTACAAATCTCATTTACATATTAGAGGACTCCGCTCTTC
>NW_010426773.1:5468-10513 GCF_000710305.1 Buceros rhinoceros silvestris | reverse complement strand
AAATCTCATTTACGTATTAGAGGACTCCGCTCTGCCCTGGTCAGTGTGGGTTTGAATCTAGATTAATTTTTCTCTAAGATGTGTGTTTTGAAGGATCACAACTGCAATTAACAACTGTTTTGACAAAGCTAAAGGGACAGCTCTGTTGTAGTGTCACTGCTTCCCTGGCTTGCTGTCATCTGCCCTTTCATAAGTGATTTCCAGTTCCCAAACCTCTTGAACATGAAATCTATATTAAAGCATCGCCTACAAGGAACACGTTCGGCAGAGCTACCTCCATGGAATCGTACCATGGCAGGGAAACCAACTGCCATAATGTGCATTTCTTTCAAAGATGTCACATTTTTCTCCAGTTGAATAAGATCCTCTGAAGAGATCTGGTCCTGAACAACAAGAAAGGAATGTCAGATTCAAAAAAGTCATGGAGGTTACACAAGGGCTGTATAAGCAGCAAATGCAGCACTGGGGTAGGTAACTGGCTCTACTCCGGCAGGATTATGATAGCCACAGAAATAACAGATACACAGTGATTTCCCATTAAAAGCAAACCATGGAACTCTATATATCAGGAGATATTGGTGAATTATATCAAAACCATGATCAATTCTGAAAAATCACAGCCTAACTTAGGGATAGCTGCAGACAGATCTCAACGCCACTCGGGCAAACCTTTACATTGAAAGAACTACAGCGCTCTGGATTTGTGGGGACCTGCAGGATTGAGAGAAACCTCACCCAGGAGACAATACAAAGACATTTCTTTCACAGCTGTTTTTTGGCTGATGCATGACTGGAAGTCACTGGAACATGCACAACTGCTAATTTCTCATTTTCTTCCTGAATAATAATTTCCAAAATTTATGAACAACTTAATTTCTTCAGGATAGCACAGGCGTGGCAGCCAAAGGAAACCGCATAAACTTTTTCTGTGAATGGATCAAGGGGAGGAAATGATTGCTTCCTAAACCTAAAATGGATTTTTTTCCACTACAATTTACATAGCATTCGGATACCTGCAGCCAGCGTATCCCTCACAAAACACACCTGCTGAGCCATCTTTACTGTTACCTCCTTCACCTTACAGTAGAAATACCTTAAATTATAAATACATCACAGAAATCTGATCTGCAATGCCCCTGGGCACATCCTGATCCCTATGACGTACTTCTCCCTTTCAGCCTGAGCACTCCAGCGCTGTGTTTTGTCAATACCAGCCTAGTACAGCTTCAAATATTTAGCTTAACTTGATCTTCCAACCGCAGAAGAGAAACGCCGGAGTCTCCTAACACCATTTGCTGAACAAACAATTGATCCCAGAAGAGGATGGCAGCGGTGTCCTCCCGCCCCCTGGCCGGCCCGGCTGCATGCTCGTGTACCGGGAGCCGTGACAGATGCCAGCAGTGACAGCTTTGTTTTGCCAAGGCTGTGCACGGCCGTCAGTTGGCAGGCGAAGCTGCGGCGGAGATGACAGCTTCTCTGATTCTTTCATCAACCGATGTGACTGAGTGACCTTTTCCAGTCTTAGCAGCTGCCTCCCTTCTTTATTCAATCATGGCAGAAAATAAGTCCCTTTGGGTAAATCTTGCCCTTTTCGTAATTTTAAATGACCGCAATTGTCATTAGGCTTGTTCACTAAGTACGGTCGTGAGTGGTGGCGTACTCCTCAGCAAGAGACAAAAACGGGAGGGCAAGACACGTGGCCCGTGTGCATGCTGCAGTGGGAAACCTCTATTCTCCTTTGAAAGACTTAGAAATGATCAAGAATTCCTCATCAAGATTAATGCTCACTTACGCTCGCAGGGGTTCTCACATCAGCTGCAAGAAAACCTGGGTCAGTGTTCACCTGCTCACCTCTAGATTTTGGGCAAGAAGTACAAAGAAACTAGCAATGTGAAAAATTGAACGTATTCAAGCAGCTCTGTAGATACAGTTTGTTCTTCACAGTGGAAAAGGAGAAATGTCCTTAATAACAGTGATGAAGTAAGGGGGTTTCGATAGCTTTGCCTCCCTGCTCACTTACCGTGCTCGCTGTAGCTGCCATTAGGCGGGACTGCAATTGCCCTCATTACACCCCCGTGATTAGAGATGGCAAATAACGCAAAGGAAAAGACCCACACAAGGAGCAGTCTGTTTGAAATTGAAATAACTCTGCTTTGGCTCAGCATTCAACTGCTTTGCGTTAGCTTTCCGCATAAATTTGAGCAATTGAGTTTTATGAGCCCAAGCGTTCCAGAAAAGTGAATTTCAAAGTTGCTCACAGTATTAACAGAATCATTATTTAAATCCTCACAGAATAACTTTTGCTGAGAAATCATATCTACATTGCTAATCGAAACACAGATTTATTTTTGGCACAGAAGCTGCCTGGCTTTAGCTATTACACTGGCTTCCATCGCTGCAGTATGTGAGCCCCTTCCACCTAAACCGTAACCAGGAGCTTCCTCAGGTGCTGTCTCTTACTCTGCACCACCAGATGGATGACTCTCAGACCTCTGATGTAGCAACACTGCTAATATGACAAGCAAAATTTTATTATTTGTGATAAACCCACAGATTAAAAAGAAAAAAAAATTGTAAACCAGAAAGTTCAAGCAACAGGAAATCACAATCTGTAAATACTACAGCTAACAGGACAGAAAAAATGAACTAAGACTATTCAAATGGACTAAAATTATTCAGTATATTCTTCCTGTAAGTCATTTATTCTACTCTAGCAGAGAAAACAACTCTGTTTAGGTAACCTAGGAGTAGGGCAGGCAATTGCAGGTCCGCAGGAATAAAATGGAAGAGGGAGAGAGGCGAGACAGTGATGTGCAGTACCCAGGCTCTTCCCTGGCCAAAGCCTTTTCAGCCATCACTCTAAACGCTGTAGTTTCAGGTGACCCAAGGAACTCAATCTACTTTCTGCTGAAAGCTGGTTTCTCAAAAGCACAATTTGCATTCATCTCTTTTAGCCAATACATACACACCCTTCCAGGCTTTTGGCATAATACTGGCAAACGGTAGGTAATAACTAGTGTCTATCAAGGAGGATGTGTGTGGGTTTGGGTTTGTTTTAAGCTAGTTCAGGACTCATTTCTGCCTGAACTACAGAATTCTAAGAGCCAACAGATTACTTCAAAGGATAACGGATTGAAGCTTCAGTGGCCCAAATCACAGGAAAAGATGAGATGAACTGGACCAGCTCTCAGGCAGAAAACTAGATGAAAATTTCAGAGTGTACTAAATGCTGATGGGTGCTCTGCCAATGCTTGGAACCTTTGCTGTACCTTGCCATTACTGAGGGATTACAGGACCTTCTGTACAACTGCTGAGCCTGCCAAGTCCTACGAACGCTAACCAAAATCCCACACAAGCTGCTAAAATCTTCAGGGGGTTTTACAAGACAAATTTCAATAATCCCTTTAAGAGCTTCTTTAGAATAGAGCATGAATTTGCCAAATCCAGGGTAGGTAGCTTATTTTTTCTTAAATTCATAACACAACTCATGCTATGTGTGTTACAAGAAACTCTGAGTGCTCACTGGACTAAATGCTGCAGAGTTTTAGTGTTCCCAAACTATCTGACGTAAGAAGTTCGGCTGGACATCTTGGGATCAAAGACAGCATGAGGGTGACTGTGTTTCTTGACTTCGATCAAAACAGAAACAACAAGGATAACACTCAGTTTCAGTGTCCCCACCTTTTAATGGAAACCATTAGCACTGATTAACTTTGTAGACCAGAAAAGTCTGGAAATACCAGAAAAACAGTTCTCTATAAGGTGAATATTTTTTTCTCTAGTTACATCTCAAAGTAACAAATGCAACAATAGAGGCGAAAGGAAAATACCATTTCATCAGGCTCGAGGAAGGATACTGAACAGATGAGAGAGAGCAGAGACCTAGAAAACCAGAGTGGAACAAGAAGGGAGGCAAGGAAAAAAAAAAAGGAACAATTAATTGATACAAAAGGAATTAAATATTTTTAAGCTGAGAGGGAGGAACTTAAAGGGAAGTAGTTGAAAGAAAATAGCTACAAAAAAAGAGACAGGAAAGACAGACCAACAGAAGCATTAAATGGATATCAACAAGGGCAGAAAATGGAAGCAGCAGAACATGGAAAATCAGCAGCTCATTCTTCATAACCATGGCAAAGGCCACAGTGTCCACTGGCCTGTCTGCTTTGGCTTCCACTTCCCAAAGTGGAGACACTGATATGCCTCTAAAGAACAAACTGCTTAAACACAGGGACTGATAAAATCCTGACTCTTGGAAAGATATTCTCCAACAACGAAGACTTCCAAACGTATCAGTCACTCCCGAAAATCTCCCATCCACATCCATTTGTCAAGTATTTAGAGTCACATTGCACCTTCCTGAGTGCTGAGACCAGGGGAATAAACGTTCCCCTGTACTCCAAACCTTAGAGCATGGAACTCCATGTGCCCCCCCTCCTTACAGCTGCATCCCTGCCTCCTTGTCCCGCTGCTGCCGACACACGCACATACACAGGTACATTTGATACAGCATAAGGCAAATAGAGCCTGAACCTTTCAAGTCTAGTGCAGAATAATTTCTAGCACAGATCCATATTTCTTTGAGAATGAAGTTTGATTCAGGGTAACAGTATAAGCCTTAATCTAGCCATTGACTCCTCCGGAGGATGATAGGCACTGGCACACACACACCTCCTCCCGGGCAGATAGGCTGCATTTGCCCAAGATGAAATTTCTTTTCCATTTGCCCTCTGGATATAGCTTGTCTGACGCACTATTTCCATCCTGTCTGTCCTTACAGAAACAGCTGGGATTAGAATCTGCCTCCCCTATCACATTTCCAACACAGTGGAAAAAAAAAAAAAAAAAGTTGATCGGATTACAAAAATATAGAAAAAAACCCCAAACCAAACATAAGGAGGGAGCCCTGTGGGTCTCTTAAGAAGCCAACCACAGCCATGGTCTGGAGGTGGGAAGCAAAGGGGATGTTTCAGAATGCTCCAGCTTTGAGCTTGCTAATGCCATTGTGAACCTGACCCTGCGGGGTTCACAAAGCTCTAATTTTCCTG
>NW_010426773.1:0-5378 GCF_000710305.1 Buceros rhinoceros silvestris | reverse complement strand
CCTGCTGACAGTTGGAGATTACAGCACTGGTAGCTGAGCTGAGAAAATGTGCTCTAGAAGGTCTCCAAGACACAGAGAAAGAGAAAATAAACAGAGAGCCCCATGGTGTCACTTTTATAGTCACTTTCCTGACAGCAGCCACGTTTTTATATGTGGCACTTAGAGTAAACAATTTAGAGTAAACGTTTTTTTGGCTGTGAGAAGAGGATGTTCTTTTCAGATCTGCTAGAGCACAGACAAACACAACGCAAAGGCAAACAAAGCACGTAAAACGGGATGGCTCATTACTACCTGTCGTCTTCCAATTACTCCTATTACTCGAGACGACAGGACCAATGAATGTGCAGCACAGTGCCAACGAGAAAACCAAATATTCACTGTCCAGCAGCATTTTCTGAGAGAAGTATAGAAACATCAAAAGTATCATGGAATAAACACCACTCATAGATAAAATGGGCTCAACACCCAAAAATCACAGACCTCATCATCAGAAGGACACTGCCATGGTCTCACTATGTTATGTGTATTGACACCTGCAGAACCAGGCTTCCACGATTTCAGTCCCACTTTTTAATCTCTTCATTTTAATGCGTTATTCCCTTGTTGACAAAGTTTCTATGATGTTCTACAAGACAGGAAAAAATTTCGATCTCTGACTTCCACTGCTGAAAATGGATTTGAACACACTTGCCCCAGCTACTGGTGTGGGCAACTCATATCTCAACCCCCGTCAGAGCACACACAGCCCCACATCAGCAGCCCAGTTGTTCAGGATTAATCTTCCTAATTATTCCCACCTTTGACAATCCTTTTGTGTTACAGTATGAGATGGAACCAGAGAGTGAAGTTTTCTGTACAAAATAAATCACACCAAGTGCCCCTCTTCAATTTGCTTCTCATCGATTAATGCAGACTGTTGTATCAGTCTGTTCGAGGAAGGAATGGGATGTAATGGTATCTGCTAATTTTCAGCTTTGAGACCTGCAGATACATTCAGCGAGCCAATAAAGCCTTTAATCTTTAGCATTACAGAACCATCAGAAGTGCAATTTCCCAGCACTGAAAAGCAGGTGGAAATCAAAGGGAATAAAGTAATTATGAGTTTTAAGTACAGCCATTTTATGCGATATAGAAGCCATTCCCATTCCTTTCCACATGTAATTGTAATTGCATTGGAATGACTTAAAACAGGCCAGGTTTAATTCCAGGAATACAAAGTAAACGTGTACTTTCGTACTACAGTACCACATTAGAAGGGGATAAAAAACCTCAAATAACTGCAACATTGCATCAAATTCACACAAACAGAGGAATCCTAAAAAAAACCCCACAGCCCTGGTGTTCTGGAATCCCTTAGACAGGAATACAGCAGACTTTTGGAAGCATTTGTAGCTCTACTCCACGGCATATTTTCAAAGCATGTCAGAACGCACGAAGAGGATGAAGCTCCTTACACTGCCACCTCCTCCTCCTTCTTGCAGTGATGACACTGCTAACAGGATAAAGTGAGTGACAGGGTTATATGATCATTACATAAAGGTAGTACACATGCAAAAACTTCAGAACATGGAAAAAAAATTATCAAAGAAGTTGCACCATCTGTCTGTGGAGAAAAAAACAACAGCTGGTGCAAGAAGCCGCAAGATGCCAGCCTTCCGAGTGACAAGATGGGAAATGACAGGAAACAGCTTTTCACTCTTCTAACAGCAAAAGAAACGTACAGCCCGTGTTCTCGTGTTTGAAAACCTCCAGATGCTGCCCTCTTCTCACATTTCCATATCTTTGTTCATGCAACATCTGAAAGCTTTTCTATTTTTACAGAGGGAGGGGGGAAAAAGCACAAAGTCATGAGATGTATATATATATTTCTTTCCCTGCGAGAGGATGTTGAATGAATTTTAATCATGATGATAAGAAAAAAGAAAAAGAAAAGTCAGCAGGGTTTGATGTGAGAAACCTTTGAAACTTTCTCGTTCTCAGAAAAAATTGCAATGTGTTCGGCTTTTGTAAAGGTTGTGTATGGCAAATATTAGCTTATTCTGAGGCTGATTAGGCCTTTGGAGTGATTCAAGGCAATGCTAAGGTTCGCCATAAACATTTTGCAAAGGCAGCAGCTTCCCTCAAACAAGATAACCTAGCTCTTTTGCCAGGGTTTCCAAACATCTCAGGCTTTAGGGGTTTAAGCACCAGACGTGACCCCAGGGCTGAATGTCGCCACCTCTCCCGTTTCTGGAAAGCTTATTGTGCTAAGGCTGAAAACCAAGCTGTGCATTCGAAGAGGAGAAGCCACCTAAAGCCATGCCATAAAATCGAGCACACACAAGTTCACAAGCAGTGCCTTGGCTCTTCAGAAGGCTTGCTGCCGAGTGAATGATATTGGGAGCTGCCTGTCAAGTATGACCCCATATGACCTTATGAACTGGATGTTATTAACAACTGAGACATACTCTACAACAGAAAACACACTGAAAATCAATGCGCCATGAAGAAATGGTCTTGCTACGGGCTGTAACCCAAAGGCAGAGTACACAGTGTGGGGTCCTGTGCACACCAAGACATGGAGCAGGGAGTGTACATTCCCAGCACGCAGTTCAGGGAAAGCTCAGCTTGAAGATGACACTGATCTGCGGATCAGGGGAAGGATCTGGACAGGCTATGATTTCTATCTCCCCCAGACAGACAAGTCCTTCGTTCATCCAAGTGTTTTGCAGCTAGAAGATAAAGTAGGATTATTTATTGCAGACAGAAGTGAGCAAAACGAAAGATGTCTGCCCATAGCAAAGCAATCTTCTGATGCCAGACCTCAGCGGGAATCACATCTTTGTCTTATGACTACCCTGGAAGGCCTCTCGATGGCTGACACTGGGATTTGCTTTTCATCCTTCACCATAAACAAAATCCTGCCTTCCTGGGTTTGTTGTTTTTTTTCTATCCTGATAGACAACAGAGCTCTCTGCTGTGACTTTTGGTTACTGCATGCCAAAAGGTTATATCAGAGCCCAGTCTAAGATAGCACTGCACAGATAATGGAGATAACACCCCCCAGCTGCTGGTGGGAAATCAAGGTGCTCAAGAACATTGCTCAAGGTCAGGCAGGACGGGTCGGGAAGAGGCAGAGAACCAGCCCTATTTTCCTTATCTGAGCCTCGAGATTTTTCCAACTAATCCTTCCTACAGTAGCAGTTGTTCTTTTGAGACAGCAGCAAGGTTCTGAAGGCCATCCTTACTGCATTAGCACCAGCCTACGCAGAGCGAGTGGAATCATAAAAAAAACACTTTAAGCATCATCAAGCAAGCCAGCTTAGAGAGAATTTACTAGGTGCTGTTTATTGCTACCTTTGATTCTCTACATGGTCTCTACAGATCAGAGTACTTAGAAAACATAATTATTTTAATTAGGAGTAATTCAATTAGAATATCTCATTGCCAATAACAACTTCACTAATAAGATATGAACACACTTGACTTTTTTTTTTTTAATCTTACCTTTGGGGACTCTCTGAATACTTTCCCAGATGTGCAAGCATTTCTTTGATGTTGCATGACTAATTCTTCTCTCCTGTAGGGCCTGATTCAGTGTATACTTCAGTCCACTCAAGTCTTTCCTTTGCTTGCACTGGATGGTGCTTTTCTACATAGCTGCATCTCCTGAGGAACAAAGTTAATTCCAGAGCAGGAGAAGAGTAAAACAGGTGCCCTGTCTATGAAAATGATTATGCCAAATGATGATTTAAGGGAACTAAATCAGTTAAAGGGTCACAACACAATGACCACAGTAGCGACACCTTGCTGAGACAAGTCTTTGGTAATACCTTCAGTGCAAGAATATCTTCAAGCCTTTTCAGTAAGTCTATCATAAGTGAGTAGCAAGAGTAATAGCAGTATTTTCCTCTGGTAGGGTAAGCCAGGTAATTTTTGAAACATGCATTCTGTAATACGCAATTCTTGTGCACAAAACTTGCTGAAAAGGATACAAGTCACTGGAAGTGACTAGAGTGCTACTGGAGTCACGGGGCAGCACTCAGTGACTTCTAGCTTTAATCAAAGCTGTTTTCCCAATAACGGAAACAGGTACACTCGAGTCATGTAACTCCTCTGCACCCTCTCACTGGGGCAGTCTGGCAATCTGGGAAACATCATTCCAGTACATGGGTGACCTCCCAGTGACATGGATCAATCAAGGGGCTCACCCAGTTTGTGCTCGCTGTTCCCACAGCTGGGGCAGCATGAAAGAAGGTATGGCTGGGACACCCTACCTGACGTTCACCCGGGGCTGGCATGCAGATGCCTGCAGCTGCCACCATCTGGTGTGAATTACAGCAACTGGCAATCACCAGCTAAGAGAGGAGCAATTCAAGATCTGTGCTCACGTTGCTATGTCCTTAACATCAATAGACACCACGTGGAGGTAAAATATTTCACTCTTTCTAACCATTTTCTCTCTGATCTAACTGGTAGAACTCTGAGAAACTTGCCTTGGTGATCAGAGATCAGCTGAGATGCGGACCATTAGCTGCTTCACCCAGTTCATTATTTCACCCTCTTAACCACCAGCAGAAGACTATTTTAATGCTGATCTGTCTCAGCCTTAACTGTGATACTACCCTAGCACAGTACATCTTTAGTTCGTGTCTAACAATAAGGGGTCCCATTATCCAAGGGTGGAACTTGAAAGCGTATCTGCAAAAACAAAACTCATCATTTTAATTAAAAGCTTCCACGTATTATTTTCCAAGCTAACAAATATGGCCATAGTTGTAATTATGGATTCATCAAATACAAACCCAAGATCTTGTTAATAATGATATCCTTGTTAAAAATCTCATAATCTTAAAAAAATGTTGTAATTAAGTCACCAAGCAACTATATTTGTCTCAGTGAAATAAAGCCAAATCTACAGATAATTGCAAATAACTCATTTCCCAGGGGATTTTTTTTCTTTGTATGCCAATTAGGCTCTCAAATCTCAAGCTGTCACCTTCATCTCCAGACACGCAGACAGCTGATAGCACAGCTATAAACAAAACAGCCCGTGTGCCTCGCGCTCCCTGACTAAGAGAGAAAATGAAGTTACCAACACACATTTGTAGATGCCAGCCCACAGAGAACAGAAGAGGAGAAAAAAAAACAATCCATCCTTGGGTGTCTGACAATTAAAATACTTTGCCCAGCTTTTGAGAAGAGTGTTCTGGGAAAGCTCCCAAGAGACTCCTGCAACTGCAGTTCTTTGGTTAAGAGCTGTCTCATGACTCAAATCCACACGCACACCTACAGCCACGTCTCCAGCCATTGATGCTTTTTCTCTCTAAAATGCCACGAGTCCTGGGAGCCCCTTGTTAACGAATCTCAGTGAGACACTGTCCTGGGTTCAACATGGA
>NW_010426772.1:830-1054 GCF_000710305.1 Buceros rhinoceros silvestris | reverse complement strand
GGCCTGGCCAGGGACTGAGCACAGTGTGGTGCTGTGGGGAGCAGCTCCAGACCAGCGTTGGACCCCAGCGCCATTTCCAAGTGAGGGAGAGATGAATTCTGGGGGTGTCTGGCTGTGAGAGAGGGGTCCTGCCATGGACCAGGCTCTCCAGTCTGGAAATGCAGCTGGTTGTGCTCCATCCCAGCTGGTGGGATGGAGACCCCAGGCTTCAGCTCGAGGTGCAC
>NW_010426772.1:406-659 GCF_000710305.1 Buceros rhinoceros silvestris | reverse complement strand
GTGCCACGGGGACTGGGGTGACTCAGCCTCAGGCCCATGCACGGAGCTGGGGCAGAGCCCTCGCTCCCCAAAATGGCCTCAGGACCCCAAGCTCAGCACCACTTAGCACCCAGGTGGGACCTCCGAGACGGTGCCCCGGCCCCGGGGATCACTGACCCTGTCGAGCTCCTCCTGGTTGCCGAAGAGCGGGTGGTAGCGGCGGTACTTGCCCTCCCGGTACTTGGCAATGAGGAAGCGTCTCCTCTCCCGGCTG
>NW_010426772.1:0-225 GCF_000710305.1 Buceros rhinoceros silvestris | reverse complement strand
CTGCTGTGGGGACCAAGGGCCTCGCTGGGGGGGACGTTGGCGGCCCAGAACTGGTTGGCTACGGCGTTGCCTATGTGGTGGAAGAGCTGCGGGGACAAGGAGGGGATGATGTGAGGGTGGGGCTGGGGGGGGATGGAGCATGATCGGGCATTGTGGGGAGCCTCTGAGGGTTTTTGCTGTGGGTGGGGGATGCTTATGTGGGTGTTCAGAGCCCAACGACACCCA
>NW_010426771.1:37152-37612 GCF_000710305.1 Buceros rhinoceros silvestris | reverse complement strand
ACGAGCGTCCGTGTGACACCTGCGACGGCTGCAGAATCCAGTGACATTCTGGAGGGACACACTGAGTGGGGTTAAGCCTCACAGAAAACAAAATGCCAACCGAGTGTCACCAGACCAGTGACGTATTCCTGAAGCAAATAACAGAGAGGCACAAATGCCTCTGTCCCTCCGAGCCTCGCTGCGACCCCAACCGTAGGGTCTGACAGAGCATCCCGAATTGTTTTGTTACTGGTCATTTGAGCAAAGGAAGCGGAGGAGAGACTGGAAGCAAAGCCCAGGGCTGGAAAATGGAAATGACTGTGAGGAAAGGAATGTGGAGCTTCACAACAACGCGTGGGGGAGAAGAGCGCAGCGGAGAGAAGGGTGAAGGAGGAGAACCGGGGGGTAAACTACAGTGACACAGCCGCAGTCTCACAGGGTGCCGTGTATGGCACAGGCAGGTCCCCGATGGGGCCCGGTG
>NW_010426771.1:36598-37077 GCF_000710305.1 Buceros rhinoceros silvestris | reverse complement strand
GACACAGCCGCAGCCTCACAGGGTGCCGTGTATGGCACAGGCAGCTCCCGGATGGTCTCCGGTGGGGTACTGTCGGGCCCTGGGCTGATGCCACCGGGCACGGCCCTTCCTGCCCTCGCCCAGGCCAGAGCCTCACACGCAGCCTTTGCCAGGATGAGTCTAATGCGTCTGCCGAGCCCCAGCCCCAGGACACCACTCGACACGGAAGCGAGAGCCCTGAAGACGTCTCTTGCTGCGCTGGCGCCTGCCTGTGAGGATGGCTGGTGTGAAGGCTCTGTGCCCAGCTCAGCGAGCGCGGCGGTGCGGAGACCTGCAGTGCCCACGGCCGGTTCCACTCTCCCGGGGGGGGCAGTGGACAGGGTGATGCCCACAGCTTTAGGGCTTAGAAATGCAAAGCATTTTTAGCAGCCACATAGTCAAACTCCGCCTAAATATCTCCCTGGAGGGTGCCAGCAGCAGCCCGCTGCCCTGCAACGCTG
>NW_010426771.1:32219-36346 GCF_000710305.1 Buceros rhinoceros silvestris | reverse complement strand
CGGCCGCTGCAGCCCAGCAGCCGCAGTGCCTCGCCAGGGGCTCCACGTGTGCGCAGAGAAACAGGGGGATGATCCGGGATGCGAAGGATTTAGTGCCCTGGCAGACCTTGTCGCAGGAGACAGCGTCAGCTGTGGTTTAAGCAGAGCAGGCTGGGACCGAGCCGCGCCAGCGATCCAACACGGCGTGGGTGAGGCACGGGCCGAAGGAGGAGCCCCCCAGGCCCTGAGGCAGGGTCCACCTGCCCGGGGATGCATCTTCGTGGGCCTGGGACAGGGGTGCTCACTGTTTTCCTCTTGCCAGGGAAGGGAGGAATCACCAGTGTTTTGCTTGAGTCTGCCCTGGGAAGCAGCAAAGCACCAGCAGGACGCACTGGGCTCAGCAGCCGTCTTGCAGCCCCAAGGGCTGAACTGGCACTGGGAGAACTGGGTGGCCCCTGGCAAGAGCAGGCAGGAGCTGTCGCCACTGAAGCCCCGACCCCGAGCACTGCCTGAAGATCTCCACTGTCCCGTCGCTCACATCCACCTTTCCGTTCACCCGGAGTAACTTCAGGGGAGCCCTTACGCAGGAGTGACGGAACCGCTTGCACCCTGGGTTACGGTTTAAGCGGGTCGCTCTGGCTGCGCCGGGACAGATCTCTGCCTCATGCCCTGCAATGCGCTGTGTGTTGAGCGGCCACAGTCAGTTCTTCCACCTCAGAATCGCAGAAGGCAGGGCCGTGGAAACCAGACCTGGACTTCCGAAGGCAGAGGCCGTCCGCTCACGAGCTGCCTCGCTGGCATTTTTAAGGTGTATTATTTATATGCTGCAAAAAAGCCAAACAAAACCTCTCCTAAGACATCTCTGCTTTACGTACAGACCAAAGTCTGCTGCTTTCTGAAAATGAATAATTAAATTCTGAGGTTTGGCCATCTTCATTTATTGCTGAGAACGTGGAGTTCTCCAGATTTGGGGAAAACGAGAACAGAAGTCAATATAGAATGATTTATAAAACCAGGATTAGATTAGTCTGCTTATCCCAAACTAACTCTTTGGATATGGGCAAGGTATTTGCATGCTATGCATAAATTATGAAGAAGTCGATACTTTCCAATCTTGATATGGTTTTTACAAACTCTCCTCCCCTTAAGATCATTAGAAGCAGCATTTGGAGCATGTAGTGAATCTGCTCCTAACTACCACTAAACCCAGTTTAATTAACCAGGTATTCGAGTGGGTTGAAAGAAAAGATGTTGGGATTATTACAGCAGAACTTGTATAGTCTGAAGCATCCTCCCACAGGGCGATGATGAGTGTGTTTAAGGTGTGCAGAAGCGTTGCTGAAAGGCATTCCAGTATAACCCACCCACCGATGTGGGGAAGGTCCAGAGAATTAAAAGGAAAAAAAAGAAAACCCAAAATAGTAACTGGTTTAGTTTATTTAACGTATTTTTACAAAACAAAACAACCCAACGAAAAACCACCTCAATACAGAATTTGTCATATTCCAGAGTCTGCGGTTCTAGCGAGTGTAAATCCTGCTGACCGTGGCTGTAATATTTTAGCGCCGGGCGCTCCAATTCTGCCACGCTGGACGAGGCCAGTTGGCACACGCAGGTACCGCCTGCTCCCAGGGACCCCCAGCGACGCTGCCGGGGGGATGGAGTCCTCAAAGCTTCCCATTAGGGCAGGCAGGGAGAAGAACACGCATGACTGATCTTCAGTGCTACGTGTCTTTGGAATCCCGTCACTGTCAAAGGTGCAGACTGAACGGCAAAGTCCCACCGCCAGCAGAGAGCGCGGCCTTGGCGCAGAGGGTGGCGGCAGAAGGCATTGCTGGGGCGCGGTACAGCCCCTCCATGGGATCGCTGGAGATGCTGGGGCAGGGAACACCCACCCCAGGTCCCTTTCAGTAAGCCGGGGGACTTGATGTCAGCGACCAAAAAATAAACTGAATGACGTGGCAGAGCAAAGTGCCATTATGTGCCTCGACACGGGCTGGTTCAGGTATTTAAGCGCTGCAAGACTTTCAAGAACAAACCACATCGCTTAAATCCGCACGTAGCTCTAGGCTGGTTAAGCTGCCGCTTCAGTGCGCAGATCCACTCCCCTCCGTCTGTCCTCTCGGCACAGACATCTGTCTTCGGCCGGCAAGAAATCCAGCAGCCTTTACACTCGCGGGTTTTCCCCCTGAAGAAGAGTCGTTGCTTTTCAAAGTCGAGGTACAACCTCAGCAGCGGCCGAGGCCAAGGCTGCTCTCAGCTGAGGCGTTGGCTCCCGAGGTTTCCACTCTCACCGCGTTCAGGCGTGGCTGCGGTTGCATCACTTCGTTATTTCTGCCAGTTTTGTCCGTCTTTACCGTGGCAGGAGTCTGCGACGCGGAACCGTACGCTGCAGCAACGCGACAGAAACGCCCCCGTTATTTCTTCACGTTCATCGTTAAAGCTGGTACTGACCGCAGGAACTACTGAAGTGTTTTGTTGCTGTTTACAGCTGGATCTTCTTGCCGTGACTGTCCAAACCAGTTAACGCAGGAGACAACTGCACGGACCCAGCAGGAGGGGCAGGGCAAAACCCGTGCGGCGACGGCTGGGAGCCGAAGGGCTGAGTGAGGGACGGACAGTGGAAGGGGTTTCTCGTTACTCTCTCACTTTGAAATGCGTGTTTTTGATCTGCAATTCAAAGCGTGCACCATGTTTTCGAAGGCAAACAAGCGGCGTTACCTGCGCTTTGCACACTTAGACAGCACAGGAAACTCAAAACTTTCCCAGGAAATACTCGGCAACAGCTGCATCTTTTCTGCTCTCCAACCACCCACCCTCCTCGAGTGCTTTTAAGTCAGTCGACAACTAATCTGAATGTAGCAGAATGACACTTCTGCGCGTGAGGATGGGGCAGGCCCTACTGCTGCTGCGTTTCATGCTGGATCTCGTATTGCAGGAGCTCACAGAATGCGTGACCGGAGGATGGAAACGGGTCTGGGATTAAAGCTCCCCATCGGAAACGCTCTGAAGAGACTTAAACTTCAGGAAAACTCAATTATTTGTTTCTCTCTGATACAGGCACTAAGTGAACAGTACTGGTCACTGAAAGACATCAGGAATCCACTTCTCTCAAGAAAACGCGTTATACACTGAAAGTAGAAAATAAAACCACACGGAATCAAAAGGATCATGAAAGACAGATGATAGCTTAAAAAAAAATAATGATGACAACATACAACATCTACAGTGTATGCACACGCCCCTCGGAAGGGTTATATCTGCTGAATGTATTCCAAAGTACACACAACTGCCTGCTTGGCAGGCTGAGGAATTAGGAATACACCTTGGGAGGGTCACGATGGAAAAAACCACAGTGGAAAACAAGAGTTATTTACATTCTGGAATTCAGTAGCCCTTAACAGCTCCACACACATACATCCTCCTCCTATATTAGGTACAGGCCGCGGTGGGATCCGAGCGAAGCTTATTCCAAAGGCGAAAGAATACAAAAACCCCTTGAGAATTCACTTGACGAATGTTTCCAGGCTGCAGAGCCTGGTTCGTTTACAGAGAAAATACCACGCGCTGACTGGACCACGGGCACCTTCGGGGAGCTTCGAGTCCTTACAACAGGGGATGTTCCCAACAGCAAACGGAAAAACACCTGCAAACCCTCCGTGCAGAGGAGGGGGTTAGCGGGTTCTGACTGCGTCAGATGTATCTGAAGTACGAAACTAGTGGACAAGGCAAAATTCAGCTGCTGTCAGAGGACAACTGAAAGAAGGAAACCTCAAATTTTATCCTCTCCGTTCCCGAGTCAGCGTCGGTGTGCATCTTCCTCCTCCACAGCACGCTCCCCAAACTCCCGTTTTGGCACAGCCCTGCACGTTTAGCTTTGCCCTGTCATCACACCCCCTTCATAAATCGCGTATCCTCTAGTAAACCACCGAGCCCCTTCTCGCCTAGCCTGGCAATTTGTGCGCCGTGACAATTGGTCTCTCCTTTTTCCTCCCCGAGGATGTTTGTCTTACGGGCAGTGCTGCAAGAAGGTACCGCGTCACTCTTCCCCATCCCGTCCACGGAGCTATTTATACTCCTGTCTCCCCCAAGCTTTATCAGCAGCTCACGCAGGGAAGCGAACTACTACCCAAAACCCACACCCCAGC
>NW_010426771.1:28297-32066 GCF_000710305.1 Buceros rhinoceros silvestris | reverse complement strand
TTTCTGTAGCCTGAAGGCTGATTTTTTTTTTGATGCTGACCTGATGACGTTACAGCACTCCAGAGCTGTGGACGCAGATGGTTTAGTGACGGGGTGACAAAGCCCAGGCATCGATGGTGGCAAGTAGCAGAGGGCAGGCGAAGGAGAGCAGGTGAGGACAGCATTACTGGAACGGGAACAGCTCTTACGGACCTTAAGTCCTGTAGGGTTTTCTCCCTCCAGGAGACACGAGCCCAGGGGAAGTTTAAGAGGGTGTGAGTGAACAGCATGTGACATGAACTCTCGAAATAAAGTAGCGTGGCTCAGTTACAGAAGAATAGAGAGAATATCCCATTTAACGTCCACATCACCCCCACCATCGCAGCTAGCACAAGGCTGAGGAGAGCCCTTGGCAACTGAAGTCTATTTAAATAATGACTTATTTAAAAAAAAACCAACCCAACCCTATTTGTGAACCTACCAGTTCTAGAACCATCTTACTGAGGATTAAGATCTAACATACTGTTACCATCTCAGATGGCAGAAGTTTCTACAGCAAATAACAATTAAAAAAAAAGCCAAGACCACACACACAGCTTGCTGCTTCTAGCAATTTGGTTCAGTATCTGCTGCAAGAGCGATCTGTCAACATACTTCTCAAAATCCCGCTACTTCTCCTGGAATGGATGCCAAATACATCCAATGGTGGGTACGAAACACACGAACATCCTCCCCCACACCCTGTGGTCTAGTTTTCCGGGACGCAATCGGCTCCTACTGGTATCGCAGCACTCACTCCAGCTTCCCCTTACTACAGAGCATCAAAACTCCACCGCTCCTACCCCCTGCAGCCAAGCCCCGCAGCGAGGCGGCAGGCGCTACGGCGAGAGGAGCTCACTGATGCACCCTGCATCTGTGCTTCCAGTTAGTCACAAGCGCGTGCGGGCGATTCAGCCCCTCGACCCCCCCAGACCGGAGCTGAGGACAAGCTGGCAGACGTCCTGCCCTGAAGCAGGTGCTCCGGGACCGCACGGTGGTGCCGGCACAGGCAGCGCTGACAGAGCCTCAGGTGAAGTCATCCCCCCAAGGTAACCCGTGTCAGCCTGGAGCTGCGCAGCTTCCGGCCCCGTGACTTACGGAACTCTATGCCCTTGACGGTGGCTGGCTGGGCGGTTACCGGAGGGACAGATGCCGGGGTGGATCGCTGCGCTCCCAGGGGAGCCTGACTCCAGGTATGCACAAGGCTTACGCAGTTCACACCTCCGGCCTCACTGGCGAGTTCAGCAGAGCCATGTGGGCTGCAGGACAGCGGCCTGGAACACGCCAAGTCCTGCCCAATTCCAACTGTACAGACTTGTCAGTTTTTCTGGAATACGCTGATCGCCTAAACAAGACTCCACTTCTTGTTAGTACAATAACTTTTATTTGACATCTACAAGATCATTATCTTGTAGTTTTTTTGGACAGGTTTATACAATCTCAATTTTTCAATAGTGCAACCTGTGCAAGCAAGAAATGACAAACATTGTCCTTCACTTTCTTATAAACATCTACTATTATAGGCAAAACAAAACTTACCCATATTATAGATAAGTGACTATTCACATTTGTACATTACAATTTCTTTTAAACAGCTCCAGATAAACTCTACAATGTCTTACAACATATTAAACAGTATTCAAGTTACTGGGTAACAGAAACAGCACATACAGCGTAACCCTCAAGTGTTTCCCATTCTCTAATTTACAGCTCAAGTAAGGTTTCATCTTACAAGTGACAAATTAAATTACATTAATGAAGTAAAAAATAGAAGATTGTATGCGAGATGGAAGTGAATTTGCACTTAAGTTTCCAGAACCACCTCGGATTAAGGAAATGCTTCAATTTAAGGAAAATCGGCATCCAGCCGGCTTTGCAGTACACATTAGGAATACCATTAATACATTAAAAAGGAACTAATTTTAATTTAAGATGTTTATCACAAAAAGAACATGTCGTAGACTCAAATATATAACCCCCAGGAGAGAACCAGAAAAAAATGCAACACCTGGGTATAAACACTATAAAAATGCGATAACCAATGCTGTACAACTAAGATTGTGTTTCTCTCTGACGTCCGGTCTCGCGTGTCGATCCTGTCCGTGCCCGTTTCCAAAGACATGCACTGTCAAACAGAAACTGGGAAGGAACCTGAATGCATGATGTGCAACCTCGAGGTTTCATGCTTTTATAAACTCATAAATTGAAGAGAAAAACCCAATACATAGTTTCTATATATAGACTCAATACATGCATTCAAGGATATCTCCCACAGCAATGGCATTGATGCACTGCGTTAAACCCTGAGCACTGTATGACGAGATAAAAATAAAGCCTGCTTGGGGATTTTCAAGCATTTCCAAACAAATTGTGGTTTGTAGCTTAAAAGGCCAAAAGTAAGAGCAAACAGGAAGCACTACAGAGAGCATAAGGAAAGACAGATGCACCACCATAAACAACTGCTGGCTTTCAGTTCTACCAACCTTTTTAGATCTCTTTATTCCCAAAGTATTGGAGAGCACACAACTGAACTGAAAAAGTTATATTTCTTTGGAATCTGTCCCTGATTTTGATGCAAGTGATATGCCTTTACAGCCTTTTCCTCGAGCAAAGTCAACACCTGCAGTGTGTCCTCTTAGGCATTGTTGAAGTTGGTGATGCTTTGCGGGTGGTGCTGCTGCCAGATCTGCTGCTGCTGGACCGCGAGCTGCTGAGACTGGTCTGACGTCGACAGGAGGTTTACGAGGGGCGAGACGCAATTTGCGGGAATGATCAAACCTGAAAACAGCAAAGCAGCCATCGTTCCATCAGCACGCAAAGCGTTTGTTCCTCAAACGCCCGGCTGTCACAACACCGTGAATTTACGCAACAGTCAGCCGTGACCATTTCCAATGTCACGACTAGTTTTTAGCACGGCTACGAGTTCTGCGTCTCAGGGAGAGCTTTACCTTCAGAAGTCCCCAGTCCTTTAGGCCATGAGCCATTTTGTCCCTGCAGACCAGTTTATTCAGACGTTACCCACTGCCACACAACACCCGAATCAGCTGTTCTTGCCTTTCCAGTCTCACAGAAGTTACATCGCCGTGAAACTTTAAACTTGAAAAACACTGCTTCAGCATTTTAGAAAATGGTTACTAGTGCAGGAGCTGCCACGCTATCGCACACCCACAGGAGATGACATTTAAAAAAAAAAAAAAAAGAGATTCCAGCCTCAGAGGTACCTCACAGAGTGGCTCAGCAACATGTGATATAATCACCTTGAAGTCATTCTAAACTCTTGATTACTCTCGCCCGACCCAAAGAGAAGGAATTTAAAAAAAAAAAAAAAAGAGATTCCAGCCTCAGAGGTACCTCACAGAGTGGCTCAGCAACATGTGATATAATCACCTTGAAGTCATTCTAAACTCTTGATTACACGTGACTTCTAGTAGCTCAAAAACTATGAAACGACCATTTCAAAGGTTTACTGTTCTTTGCCAGCCGTGACAAAAAGCTGGGCCCTTACGGATTCAAAGGTAGCCTGGCTGGAACTGGCCAAATACGGTATTTTTGCTCCTAGTAAGTCCAGAGCTGGGACAGTAAGTGTTCCAAAGCCTGGCTGAAAACACTTTTCTTCCTTCTTTAACCTGATCTAAAAGAGCGTTTGCACTAAAATAGAGATTCCAACAGCCGTACTTCTGCCCCTCCCCAACATACACTCTGACAAGCCTTTTCTCTGGTGGGCAGCATCTCCCCAGTCTCCTACCCGACT
>NW_010426771.1:6845-28198 GCF_000710305.1 Buceros rhinoceros silvestris | reverse complement strand
CGACTCACACCACAGTGCCTGGTAAGTTACAACTACCTTCAACTCCTGGGAGAAAATAAAAGGAGCAGAGAAGCCACTCACCTACGATCCTCTGCCCATCTTCTGTTCTTAGTCGAACTATTTGCATTTTCACATTTGTACCACTCACAGAGGCTAGAACGCCTTCTACTTTTGTCCAGACGCTCAATACTGAACCACACAAGACGTAGTAAGTTCGACAGCGGAGCCCCACTTCACAGACTAACCCCAAGCCTGCCTTCTTGCAATTGCCTCTCCTGCGGGAGAGAGGAAAAAAGCTTTCAAACGAATTCTGCAAACAGAAAGGACCCGACTCGGTTCAACATGAGACTGAAGGTTATTTAACACGGACTCAGAGTTGGGAAGGGCACAGGAAGGGAAGGAAATTATCCACCACGTGCCAGGGGTAAAGCTGTGAGAAGTGATGGCCTCTTTAGGACCACGACTTCAAAACGGACTGACAGAGCTTTAAGCCAAAGTTACTCCTCATTCAGACCACCCGAGAACCCGAATCCGTTACGTGTGAACTGGGATCTGAGTAGTGGATTTCAGAAGCTCCAATACTGATCTGAAACTTCTACCAGTTCTGCTGTTCCTCAGTAGTTACGACATCAGCTGCTCAGTTCAGACACACTGTTTGAAGAGGCAGCACAACAACGGCTGTTTCTGACCATCTCATCTCCACACGAAGGATAAATATTTTTCCCTTCCAAGCAACATGTGAGCTATCCTGCTACAACAGGTCAGACCAGCGCACTTGGGGCACAAGCTGCTCCTGCGTCACTGTACTTCGACTGGAGCACAACCTGTACATCAGCATTCGTTTAACGTACTGCCAGGACTCCAAGAGCAATTGCAGAGCTTCACGCTTCCACTCAAAGGTTGGGTCATTGAACTGGTCATGGGACATTTTTTTTTAAGCAAGAAACACCAGGTTTCACACATACAGCAGAAAGAACAGAAGTTGTGATGAACCCGTTTAGGCGAACGATTTACGTTAAAGCATCTATGCGCACACACACACTAACCAATAAGCATGGGTGCAGGTGTCCGCAGAAGAATTGTATTGCTCCAACCAGTGTGGCAGAGCATCTTCAGAAGGTACCTGGAAAAGTCAGAGTGGGAATCATCATAAAGTAAAACACGTCAAGACTTGCACAGAACAAAACGGGCACAGAACAATTTGGTCACTGCTATAAGAGAGGGAGCACCAACATCAGGGTGCTGAGAGCGGGACAGCACCCTGTGGTATCAGGCCAGGCCATGGAAACGCCATCTCAAAGGACGAGCAAAACGCTTGGACGCGGCAGAGTCTCAGTAACGAGACCAGCAGCATCTCAGAGCTCTTTCAATCATGAGCCTCATCTCAGAGTTCTCCTTATACTTCTACAAATCTGACGCCTTTAGGAGAAGCGTTAGATACCTTACCAGCCTCTACGCAAGAAAACCCGTCACAGTACTTCAAACGCCACCAGCCAACAGCTGAAGCTTCAGAACCACTGCTGAGAACCACAGCCGGTCCCTGGAGTCAGCTGCTCCTTTAGCAGCATGTCCGTACACCTTATACAGCAGGAGGATTTTTCCTCGCTAGACCCTAGCCCCCCTCGTTTTTGTATTACCACACCACAGATCACTTCTGTTCGGAAAGCTTTAGATACAGGAATGCAGAAACCACACAGCCTCGATTAAAAAGACGCCAATACAAGCTCTGCTCTGGAAAAATATGCCTAGTTTTTGACTTGAATTTGTGACAGAATTATACACAACTACTGGAAAAAAGAAAGCCCTTCTATTTATTTTCAAATTTTTCCAAGTTTAAAAGTAGCGTAACTTTCATGCTTACCTTCTTATATTTCTTTTTCAGGTCTGCGCACGTTTCTAGTTTGAGTTGTTTCCCAGTATTTGGTCTGTACACTAAAAAAAGCTTCTTTTTAGGATTCACTTCTTTTACTAGAATAGCAGTTTTCTTGTTATTTCTGATCTGGAAAAGAAAGACAAACCAAAAAAGCTGTAAGTTTAAACACAGTGCCAGTATCTACCTTGGAATGATTCCACGCTGCATTCTTTACAGAGTAATAAACCATGTGTGTGTGCACTAAGACAACCTGTAATAATAAGGTCTCCTTTGAAGACCTCAACTGTTCCTTACAGTCAAACCATCTGATTTCTTGATGCAGGTTTAAATAATTCCAGATCCTAACCTGGGCTCACATTCCTCTCTGAACAGGAATTAAAATGAAGAGTAAATTCTTCCAAGGAGGCAGTGTATTTGGTTAGCCCCCAAAAAACTTCTCTGAACATAATCCAAGAGACAAAGACTTTTACCTGCAGTGATAAATAAAATCCATCGTCTGGACCCGTCTGTTCTGCCCAGATCTTAGTCGCTTCATCCCACGACATTCCTCTCTCCACACTGATCTAGAAGAGAGCCACGCAAGGGGATTTTGATTTAGGACAGGTACAGACATCGGAACTAAAGCTGCAGAACCAAACAGCGGAAGGCCCGTGACCTCCCCTCCCTCGGCACACACTTTCCTGACTGCCGAGTTTTATTAGCTTCTACAAAGAAACAGAATTAACTTACTGTGTATAGTTCTACGTGTCCAGAGGTAGAATATCCGGGAGTTAAAAACTTCTTCACGTCTGCCTTCCTCACCTTCTCATCCCCAGAGCCCAAATCTTGGAAGGAAAGAACAGAGTTATTCTGTTTCTCTGTTCTTCCTTAAGTACAAGAGCACTGAGAAAGCGATTCACTCACCTAAGATGCCCATGTCGTATCTTCCGTTCTTCTTAGCATTTTGAATAACGGCATTTAACGTGTCAGAAAAGTACTGGAATAAAGCGTTCTGCTGATGCACTTCCATACCAAGAATCCTATTCAGAAATTTCCCTATATTGTTATAATCTTCAAGAAGAATAAGAAATACACTTATTAGGTCAACAAAGATTTAAGCCGGATGACAAGAAGCTCTCAATCAGTATTCAAAGAGTCTCAAAAAGAGACTACTTAAATGTATTCTCTCAGAAATGAGGAAGTTCTCCAGAAAAGTCACTTTTTAGACAGTCACAACTTTGGTTCTGTTGCTAGGAATCCGCAATCATGATATATGACATTCCTAGCAACATGCTAAAGATACACTGAACATACAAATACCTTTATCAAGCGTTAGTATTCCAGATCTGTCTTCTACATTTATCAAGCCTACGCCGATCAATCCCTGACGAACATCTAGGAAAAAGAAAGAAGTCATGTCATAGCTGCCTTAGCTATAAACCAATGAACTAGCAGTTTGTTGAGCACTCTCATTTCAGGATCCAATTCCAAAGCTTCCGACATCCCTCAATTTCTGATACATCGATAAGCAAGACAGAACTTTGACTTCTGTCCTTCCAGGAAGGACAGGCAGTAACTACTCGAGCCCACAGGAGGGCCGGACAGTGCAACAGGTAATGGGAAAATGCAGTGGAAGAACCGTATATAATACCTTGGCCAAACCGACACAGAGCAGGCCTCACACCGAGAGCGCTCGCCCATCTTGTTTCACATGTGAACTTCAACGTTCAGGCAACACGCACAGCAGTAACACCCCGTGAGAGCCTAGTGGGCCGGCTGAGCTGTTTAAACAGCATCAAGTGCTTTCCAGCTCTAAAATTATTTGCATTTTCTGCATACTGGAGAATGATCAAAAGGCAGCTACTGCATCCAGCGAGTTGTACTTACCTTTGAAGAAGTCTCCAGGAAAATCAAAGGGAGGCGAGACCATTGGGGAGTCTAAGTTCACAATGGATTTCATCACGATCTCCAAAGCATTTCTGCCATACTGCACAAGGAAAAGAAATTGCTCTAACCATGCGACCAGTGTTTGTGCCTCAGCCTGAAGCACACATGGTTTAACAAGTATTTCTAATTCACAGTAAGACGTTTCTCTCTGCAGTAGGGAAGGGTCCCGGTTATTGGCTTTTCAATCATAACCCACTCCACACAACGAGCCAGTTGTAACACTAGTGAGAACTGCCAAATTCGTCCTTCAGTTGTGACTGAAAGGACACACCATTTACGCAAGACTCGGTTGTCAGCAAACGCGGAGGAGTAATTTACGCACACATTTGTGTTCCACATGGCTTTGCAAACAGAATTAAAAGTGTTTACTGGCTCTCTTGGAACAAGACCTCCTGTGAGAACGTAATGCAGTTACAAGACTGCACAGGAGATGGAAGAAGTCCTTCCTCCACAGGTCGCTGGGGGAATAAGCACCACAGCACAAGCTTTCAAACAGAACCGTCACCTTGTTGTCAAAATTGAATCTGCTCAGGTCTCGAGTCTCTGTAGCCCGTCTGTCTCCATGGGTGAGAGCTCCCTGTTAAGACACACCTTTGTAATTAAATCGAGTTTTAAGAGAAAGAAATCTAAGTTGTATTTTCTGAAATGAAGGATCAGATTTCTTGAAACAATCTTACCAAACTCTCCAGTCTTTTTGCAACTATAGACGCAAATCTCTGCTCTCCTGCCAATTCAGAAATTAGGAACACGTACTCTGGAGCAGTCACTTGGTTGGATCTGTGAGTTCTTCCTGGATAATTAAGTAGAAGCACGTAAATTAAATAATTCCTTGTCATTTAACATTTCTAATAAACTTTGAATTGTGAAGAGTCACAAAAAAAGCTAGAACTGATGAGTATTAGTTTCTGCTGCAATACAGCCAATAGCAGGCGGTGCACACACACTCAGAGTTGTGGTGGCTTCCACAAAGACTCCTGACAGATGGATAAACCCTAAGGTGAAGTCTATGTTTTGTCTGCTAGGTTTCTTTCAAAGCCATCAAGACTATTAGCCATGGGTGAAGGAGACTGGCAGGGTCCTTAAGAGGTTGCTTAGTCAATCTCATTTTCCATGAACCAGCTGTGAATTTAGCGTTACTGCGTTTGCTAGGGCAACAATACAGAAAAAGTTATTTACCAAACTGCTGTATTGCTCTATCAGCGCTCCACGGCAGCTCCAGAGTCATGTGAACCCTCCGTCTCTGATTCTTCGCTCTACGGTCTGCTTGCAGCGATATACCAGAGCTGGCAGCCTCCGAGATGATGGCAATGTTCTTTCATTAGGAAAGGAGTGGTTAGTTACCAATAAATCCAAGAGCAAGCCTCAGTTTTCAGTTTCCAAAATAATTTAATTTTACAATTACTGCTAACGCGGGTCTGGAATGGTTTCACTGTTATTTGGTCATTCTATCACAAGGAGAGGGGAAGAGGAGAAGGAGTATCATCCCCTCTATCAGCATTAGACACGCTAACGAATTTTGAGTGGAAGGAGTGGTTTTCACTTTACTTTTCAGAGACGCCTTCCTGTGCAAACGAAGGGAAACAGTTACGTTGCGGTCTTGCCATTCCCAAGGGCAGGTTTCTCTGGCCTACACTTCGGAAAGTAAAGGGAGGGACATAGGGAGACTTGCTCCAATAGCAAGCTCCGCAGAGGAGACAAAGTTGCTGCTAATACTGTATAAGGAAGAGAACACAGCCACTTCAGTGTCTGAATGCATTTGCCTTGAAAGAATGTAAATGTTTGGACAGTGTGGAAGACCCTCAGAGGAACGGGAGTATTTACCCTCAAGTGTAATAACAGACCATAAAAGTTCCACACCAACCACTACGTTTACTTCATTTGCCCTCTTGTGGCAGCATGTCCCAAACGAACCACAGGCCAGTCAGGTATTTTTCTATCAGCTTAATTCTACCGTTATTGCAGTCACTATTTTCTTTTAGAGTGCAGTGTAAGGGACAAGAGCTATCCCTCTTCCAGCATTACTTCTCAATCCTGATTAAGGTGAACAACCTCCTCCTTTTCCCTCCAGCACCTCACTGAAGGTATTTTCATGCCTGTCAGTCGGTGGTTTTCCCCATTTCTCAATCTCATTATTTCCTCCCAGAAGCCGAGGTACACAGTAATCCAGATAAAGGAACCACAAAGATGCAGAGGGTTTATCTGCCGTGTAAGCACTCGCTGTTTTACAAGAGCAGCTAGAAGGCACGAGCCTTCTGTTTGGTGGGTGTCTGCACACCTCTTAAGCAGAGACCTCTGTAGCCACCCAAACTACAGCCTGACCTTTACACAGCATGCTGCAGCCGCGTACTAGACAGGACTACTGAGCACACGGGTTTGAAAAACAAAATGCAGCAGTGAATAGAAAATGCTTTCTTATCAATACTTAGAGTATCGAAAAAGCCACTGGAATAGTGGTACAGCCACAACTTGCAGTCAGTGTTACTATGGCACCTGGCAGGCGTTTAAGGTGTTGACAAGGACTAACCTTATCTCCATCCATGAACCTCTGCTTTTCTGTGATGTTCAGAATTTCAACGGGCACATCAAGTTCAGATCTCGACTCATACGATATGCTGCCATCATCATTGCTTACGACTCTCCCTTTGCGGCCCGTCATCTTTAAAAACAGAAGGGAATACAAGCTCATAATGGCAATATCAAAATTGTTATTACAGGACTAAAACCTTCAAGCAATGGTGCTATTTACAAATTTTTTTATTACCAACCTTAAACTAGATTTGGTCATTTACTCAAGTGCAAACTACGTTAGAGAACTTGGATTATTAGTTGGTTGATGCCATTATCTGCTACATGGAACACTCAGAGGTAACTCGAGAATCAAAAGTATAGCAAAGCATATCTGTGTAGAAACGATGCAGTATTCTACTACTGCCCATAAGGATTTACCAGGAGTAGCAGAGAAATAAAACAGCCAAAATTCTCACTGATGGTTACAGGGTCTTTTAAATCACAATGTTGTTTCCACTTGAGCCAGGCAGCTTACCAAAGACGTGTTTAAGTTATTGAGAAAGAGATAATAATTCATCAGGGCTTTTCACTAACATAGTTTTATTACACAGGTTCTTAATCTTCCTTGCCTAGGAAGATGCTGCTTCGTTTTATACACACCACTCACACTGACTACAGCTAGTTAGAGAAACAGGCCACGACAAAGCAAAAGAGAAACTAGTAAGATTTACCCAACAAGAAACTATCAGTCTCAGAAATAACCTGTTTACCCACTCAGAGCTCTCCTCTGTATTCTAAAATAACCTCCAAGTTTCTCTTTAATTCAGAGGCATTCGGCAAAGTCACTTAGTAATCTCGCAGGGAGAAGAGTGTGTCTGACACTGCTAAAGCAAGTTCTCTTTAATAGATACACGTCACGTACAAGCCTGAAGAATGACAGCACAGATTTACTGCAGTAGGGGAAGAACACATCAGGTTTTTCCCTCCTGTGAACACCAACCTACCTCCGCAACATTTTCAGGACCACCCAGTTCATCTATGAGCTCATCCAGTGTATTAGGCGGAAGATCTTCAGCCAGCTTCTCCAGCTTGTCAAGCAGTTCTTTTTTCATCTGTTGGGCCCTTTCGACAGCATCCTGACTTGTCACAAAGCTGCTGTTTGTGTTACTGTTTGCTGAAATTTTAAAGAGACTCTTTAAGATTTAGAATTGCACTGTCTAACTGCTAAGAAAGTGATCAAAGAAACTCATTCTTACCTGACGTGTTGGTACTAGAAGTGGTGGTACCGACAGTGGAAGTAAAACAGCTAGGTCGTTTTGATCCGAGACCAGAAGCTAGTAAGGCACTTTGAATAGAATCTGGGTCTATACTTTTCTTCTTCTTCTTCTCTTTATTTTTTTTATGCTCTTTTCTAATTAACCAGGGATCTACAAGTTAAATAAAGTTATTGTCAAAAAGTTTCAAACATTTACTAAACTGTCACCCTTTCCTTGGAAAAGCTACATTCTCGTTACAAAAGGTGACTTACAGAAGTCTGAACGCCAGTGTGTAAAATCGACTTGAAGATATCAATCAACATTTGAGCACTAATTAGAATTAAACTAAGCGCTTAGCAAACACTCATTTTTGGATCAGTGAAATGGCTAGGAAAGACTTCACGTTTACTATCCGTAAGTACCGCTACTTGCTGGATGAAACAAACGGTCTTACCATCTTCATCATCTTCACTGGATTCATCTCTGAAGGGGTTGAAGTCGTCATCATCTCCAGAACTCAAAAATTTGGAGCTCTCGTTGTCACTTTCTTCATTGTCTGAAGCATCGGACTCACTTTCACTCTCATCAGAGCTGCTACCTGCAAGGCCACCTGTTCTGCGAGCTTTTTTGGCTTCTCTGCTTATTTCCTCACCTAATTCCATCACCCCAGGAGAGGAAAAAAAAAAGTTAATTTAGACCTAACAGTCTTCTTTTGAGGTTTTATCACCACTTCAAACTAGAAGAGTGTATTTAACTTCTAAAACCAGAATTGCTTAAAAGAATCTAATCTAACTTTCATGTGAGACCTCTCCAAATTATTTTTATCACCTACTTTTCAGTAAAAATATAATCACTTTGGGAAGGGGGGTGGTATTAGGCTTCTCTTTAGTGAGCCTCAAGAAAAAGAAAGCAATTATTTGCAGTTATGACTGGGTCAGGAAGTCGTCAGACACGCACAAGGCATTTTGTGATGCAGTCCTGTACTAAATCAGCCCAATTTTGAGCTAAGTAGCAACCAGAATTTGCCAGCTATATTGCTTCAGAAGTGTCCATTAACAGGTTTTAACCTGCTGCTAACAGAAGTCTGAGAGACTTCAATACGTGCTCTTTCGTGAGTGACTGTACTGATATTTACATTCCCACCTTTCCTCCAGAGCTCCCTCTTAGGCAGCTCTAAAACTCCTATTTCTCTATGGCAGGAGTGCGAGAACTTAAACATTACCTTTCCGTTTCTTTATCTTGTTCTCCTTGCAAGGGCTGTCTCTGGGAGAATTGTTATTACTTTGAGCAGTCAAGTCAATTCCCAACAAGCTGAACAGCTTCTTCCTGTCAGGAGCTGGAAAGTGCTTTTCAATAAGAGACTGGAATACTCCTCTGTTGAAAGAAAAAAGGGTCCTTCAGTTAAATTTGCAATTAGTTGAAGTAGAAACCTAAAACATTTTTCAGCTTGCTTGAATTCTCTGAAAAATTATTCCTTGTGACTGCTGTTACACAAGCACCCTGTGTAATTAGCACCCATACTACTGTATTTTTCACCTTCTTAAAAGGAGGAGACGTTTACTTTTCAGCACTGTTACTTACAACTTGTTAAGTTTGGTTCTGGTTATCAGGTGGTATTGCTAGTGCCATTTTCTAATTGCTCAGAGTTTAATGGATTCAGTTAATCTGTCGTTTAAGACCTTCGGCAAGGTAGTCTCAAGATTGGATCTGGTTCATCTGATAAAAAAGGGAAGCTCTGACTTGCTTTGGTATAAATGTAGCGTACACTTGGCAAGCCTTCCCCTCCTCCCAGTGTGAGAACAGCACCGGCTGTTCACACCAGAACCATCATTTCAGAGTGCCAGGAGAACCAGGAACTACCCCACGGTTCCCTTAGGCAACACTGGCAGATTTTATGAACAGACAGCTAAAGTAAAGAACATTGGTACTAAAGAATACCGAACTTTCTGGGCACTGATGTGTGTTTTACACATGAAGGAACAAATTACTATGCATGCTAGGCTGGATTAAGGTTAGTTTTGTAAAGGATGATTCCAATAAACTTCCATCTTACTTTGCTGTAGAAACGAAGTCATTCAGTTCACCACCGCCTTCCTCCAAAGCTTCTAATGTTCTTGCTTCTCCTGTTGACTGCAGGCCAATAACAACACACTAAAGGATAAATGAACACAAGGGATTGTCACTAAGGTGACTGACTTGTAAGTTTCTTTTTACCCGAATTTGTGCTCATTCAGTAACTTCAATACCATAAAGTATGAAAGCACACTACTACTACATCTGGAATTATCTGTGTTATAAACAACAACAACAACAACAACCCCCAAGAGTTTTCCATTTAACAAAGGTATTTCAAAACAGTTCTTGACGAACTTACCTTCCCGTTCTTGATCTCTTCCCGAGCCAGCTGCACCACCCTCTTCACTTTAGAAGCTATGCAAAGGTACTTGAAAAACCTCTGATGAGCTGACCAAAACTGACCCCACATAGACTTCTTCATCCGTTGTTCTGCATCGATAAGGTCAGCTGCTTGTTGAAATCTCTCCCTAGCACTCACCCACTGAGGAAGAAAATGTTAATTGCTTTACATGTCACCTTCCAAGCTACACAAGTATGTTGTTTAATATCCAAATAAAGACAGAGGTTTGGAGTTACAGTGCTGTGGGACTGCAAGTCAAGTAAACTCATCGTAAGTCAAACAAAACTCTCAAAAAAGAAAGTAGCCACAGCTTAGTAAATTCAGGAGATCACTACTCTCAAAGAGCAGGTACATTTATGTTACCACCAAAGCAAACCAACACAGTATTTTTCAGTTATCTAGTTTCTCTGTTAACACACCCAGGTTAAGAAAACAAAGAACACTGCCCGTAATTAAGTATAAAGGAAGATCCCAAGGAGAGGACAACCCCACTGCCCTCATTCCTAAACATTCTGTTCTACCTATTGTTTCCAGAGGAGGTGAAGTAAGCTTTGAACACAAAGTTCAGTCTAACGTTGTTCTCAGCTCGGCTGCCTAAAGGGGGAGGACCAGAGCACTGAAACATGAACAATAGGCGAACAGCTTCATCTTCGGCAACAAGGCCGAAGTCTCCACAACACTGCTAGAAGGCAGCGGATCTGGCAGGTACTGAAAGATGCACTCAAAACCGCAGCTTTTATGATGCAAACCAAGAATTAACAGCTTTTGCCAAGTCTTACGTGCAGAAATCTTTATGCTAAGATGAGACACAATGACATCATTCCTGTCTCTCAACAGGCTAGTTCAGGAACATCCAAGTTTAAACCAAGTAACTTCAATCTCTTAACTCTAAATACAGAAAGCTAATTTATAAGGTGTTCTTACCAGTTTCACAGATTTATTGTACATTTTAACATACTCCTGGGAAAGCAGAACTTCATCAATTTTGAAGGTTACACCTGAAAAACTCAACTGTCTTGCTATGTACATTCCTCTCAGCTTCATATCCATAGCAACTATCTCCATGGCACCAACACCTCTAAAATAAAGGAACAAATAAAGTTAATATTAGAATTTAAGAGCCAGGATTTGTTTTAAAAAACAACCACCAATCTTAAGTGCTTTAGAAGAAAACAGCATGCTTACAAATGTGAAGGCATTATTTTCAGAACCATTAGTACTGTTTGGTTAAACACATCCAATCAGAGGGTCTTAATCCAGCCCTCACATAAAACCGTATCCCTGCCGTAAGTGTATCACAGGAGGTATAAACACTCAAAAAATTCCTTTTTCTCCAAATGACCTAGTATGCATTAGGAGACAGTACCTTACTAACTGTAATTGGACAATGAAGTTGGTCCAAATACAACTTGCAACGCAATTTTATAAACTCCATGTTGTGTTCATGATTTAAAACCACGAACACAAACTGTATGAAGCTATTTGGATTTATTCTGGTATGGAGATAGAAACTAGTAGGGAACTTAGGTTCTCTTTGGCAGAAACACACCTTGAGAGTGCAGAAGTCAACTGCAAAGTGAACACCCACTCACAAGCTTGGGCCTGTGGTTTCATTACTGCTCATTTTATACGTACTCAGTAATAGAGACTACACTGGCACTGCCTAGAAAAATTAGGCATCGTAAGAACCGGGTTCTTATGCCAGAACACTGAAGAACAAGACTTCTTCCTGTTCAACCGCCTAAGCGGAACGCATAAACATGAGAGGGCTTCTGCATGTACTGCGACATCAGCTCTGCTGAGCACACTCAGTGCATAGTGTGTTTTCATGATCAGCAGCAAATATTTTAATTTCAGAACACCCACATTTTAATAGGGCTATTTTCCCAGCAAGCTTCTACAGCTCAAAATTTTCAGTGAACAAGGGAAAATGTCCCTGTTCCCACCACATAATACAAATCACATTTCTGCCAGATTTAGAAGCTTAAGAGTCAGAAAGTTCTTAAGTGTGACAGGACAAGTTTGCAGAGGACAATGAGTGGAGACAAAAGGAACTGGACAGCAGAGTCAACCACAACCATACGCGTTCTTGCTATAGCTCTTTGAAATATTACCTTCTTTCAACAGCCTGAATAAAATCACTGAATTCCCTGAAGGGAGTTCCTTCACCCCATATTCCAAGACGGTTCATGTATGCCATATTTCTTGGCTCAGACGCACCTAGGAGAAAAAACACACTCTGTACCAGTGCCAAGAAAAACATGCAGAGAGATGTTTGATGCAAACCAAGCAGTACATACCTGTGGCACTAGCATAAACAACCCTGGCTTTTGGAAGTTTGTTCTGAAGTTCCAACACGGCCAGACCTGTTTTTGTTGGTTTTGATGAACCAACAGGACACAGATTCTTAGCTTTATGACACTCATCAAATACAATCTGAACCATCATTAAGGAAAAACTCTGTTCCACTTATTTTCCCATTCATTTTTAGAATGAGGAGCTAAACCAGAATACAAGAAAATCTGCTAATTGCAGTAAGTGCCAACAGTAAATCCTGAACTCAAAAAGACACTAGGCATGTTTTCCACTAAAAACTCTGGGGAAAAACGTTTAGCCAGGAAGTATTTAAGAGCACAATTAACCAATGCCTGAGTTCTTCAAAAGGCTGTCGATACCCAAAAAATTTAAGAATTCACTGGAGAAAATTTACATGTAAACTTAAGGTCCTTGAATAAAGAACAATACCTAAAAATACCAGCAAATAAAAATACAAAGTTGCCTTTAAAGACGTAAGCTCAAATAGCAATTTGGTTACAATCAGCTGAACTCCAGGTAAAGGATACAACTCCATCAAAGTCTTCACCACACCAGTGAAGCAGCTGCTTCAATCTGGTTTTGTATTTACCACCAGACTGACTTTCACCAATCAGAGAGGAATAGGTAGCGAAGATGACACCTTTCTTCACGCTTCCGTTATGTTTGGAAGAAATCTTCCCATACTTGAACTGCAATAAAGAGATAAGAAATTACAGGAATTATTCAGAAGAGATCCCTCCTCAACCCCCACCACCACATGCCTAAGGGATGCTGGTGGTCACACCCCGAAGGCGTGCACACTCTGAACCACCAGTATCCCTGTATCATGAGTAGGGCACAAGTAAATGGAAACATGGTTAAGGGGTTAGCCAGGGCCTTACTTAAATATTACTTAAGGAAGACTAGATGTGAGGCATCGGATTTTTGACTATCCTTAAACACAATAAGGATTTTAGATTCCATGCATCCCTTAGAGCTAATAGGTCATGTGTATTTACAGCTGCTACCATGTATGAGAATTTCTAAAGCTCTACTATATGTTAGAAATTAAGACATCACAAGGCAAAAATAACACTTAAACTTTAAGCTCGGAGGATTTGACCAGTAACCACACTTTGATGCATGTAAATGGTGAATCTTGAGCAGAGGCAGCGTCTCCAAAAATAACCGAACGTGCTACCGCTGATTTAATGAAATATTGCGCAAGGCTATTATTCAAGCATTACGTACAAAATGTGTTACATATAAAATGTGCGCTGGGATATAGAAAGGAAAAAAATTAAAATGCTGCAAAGTCTAAAAGATTTAAAGAGTATTTCAACTTTCAGCAAATACCCAACTAGTACTGTCAGTAGTGGCTTGAAGAGTCATGTTTAAAAAACCCCACATGCCAAGACTTAATCCTACAAGGGGCCTATTCACATAATTAACCTAAAGCACCGTGTGGTTCCTCCTCAGATTAAGGCCTGTCAAACCAGACCCAGAGAGCAAATTTATTGAAATTAGTACATTCTTGCTCTTAACAGTCAACATGCACAACTTGTCACACAAGCGTACCTAAAGTTTTGCCTCAACTGTACATAGTAAAAAGTTTCCACACCTTGTTTAATGAATGAACCAATATGTTTTTTGCTCCAATATCTCTCAAATCTCTTTCAGCATCGTATTTCAGATCATTTGACACGCTAAACCTGGAGGTACAAAACAAAGCACAGTCTGTAAGTTACAGCAGAAGTTCAAAAAGCAGTCGACAGAACATGTCAGAAAACAGATACACTGGATTTAAGTACTAGAGTCACTACAGTGTCTGCTCTAACAAACCCTGACACTTACCAGACTGCTCTTTTTCTGCCTAACAAGTAATTTTCATAGATTATTCCAGCTATGGTCCTTCCTTTTCCTACACCAGCACCATCACCTATCAAGAATCCAGCTCTGTCTCCATTGGGCAGGAATGTTTCATGTTGCTGTAGGAGAAAGAACAAAGACTTGTACCCATTCTCCAGAACACATCACTGCGGATTGTCAGAAATGAGCAAACATAAGAAACATCCTATTGGATGAGACCAGTGGTCCACCCAGCCAAGCCACCTCCTGACAGTGCAGAGGTTTTACTAAGGCTCATACACTCTCTCTAACAACTACTCCGTGTGATCCCTTCTCCCCTCAGCACCCCCAGTTGCTGTAGAATTGCTGTACAGCTGTATTGCCTTGTTAGACTCTTCATGAGGCAACTTCTTCCCTCCTATGACCATTTCAGTTGTGCTCTAACTTCAGCACCTTCCTCTGAGATGCAGAGAGCTGCATGCCCGACATCCAATGGGGCCCACTGAAGTTTAACGCAGCAGCAAGTTAACGCCCAGTCTTGTCCTCTATACCCTTCCCAACGGTGCCAAGCAGCACTGGCTTCCTTAGCCTGCTGCTGCAGCAATTAAGCTATTCCAGAGAAATAAAAATAACAACTACGATGTTCTTCCTGCGTTTTAAGGCAGTTTGAGACCAGCATCCTGGAAGTGGCTTAGACAAAGCTTTCCTAGGTGTATGACCTCACATTTATCTGAGCTGAAGCTCACCTGCCACCTTCTAATGCAACCCCAACCCTTAAGCTCCTATTATTTTATCTCCTTGTAAAACTAACATAGCTGCGCTTGTCATGTAGCAGCTTGTTATTAAATTCTACATCAGCTTTTAAGCTGTACTAGCGTCCAGCATACCTGGGCTGCGTAAGTGATTGCTTCAAGTTGCAAAGCTGAGAGCCAGCCGCTATCAATGGTCTCCTCTGATATTGATGTCTGGTACCACACATCAGGAGGAGTTACGCTGGATAATGAGCTGGTTTCCACTACCGGGTCAGGATGACGTAGACCAATTTTTACTGGTTGAAAAGAGAGGGGGAGGAAGGGAGAAGATAAAACATATACTGTGTTCTATTGCTGCAGCAGAGGTTATTATATTTACCAACACAAATTACAACTGTCCATTGTAAAGGCTGAGCTAAGGACAACTATGTTTCATTGCAACAGTACGTCAAGCGTTAAACAAACTGCATCATGCACAGACATTAACCTCAATTCATACAACTGCAATCTTAACTTTGTTTCTCTTCTCACCAGCTTCCCACTAGTTTTATGAAATTAGATAAAATTCAGTTAACAGAAAATTAAAGTATTTGTGTACTTGACATGTTTGAGAAAGGCTGGTCTGAACATTGCCTTCCCAAAAAGGCCAGCGGCAGCCTCAGGATGCCAGAATCACAAAAGCAACATTCTTTTCACTATTTATATAGTGCTGTTTTTAAGCAGTTTGAGAGGAGAAAAGATTTAGACCAGACTTGGTTTAATTGCCGACAGATCTCATCAGTGACAATAAAAATTAACCATTTAGCTACAAACTCTACGCAAAATTTTTTGCCTTGCTTTTACAGCAGGTCAGCAATATACCCAGGAAACAAGGTAAGAGCTTTATGTCACTGATTACAGTAAAGAGGAGAATGGAGGAAGAAGAGAAGGTATTTACTGCCATTAAAAACTTCCTTTTTAAAAAAAACAATCAGCTCTAAGAAGTCAGTCAGGAATACTGCAGGAAGAAGGTGCTTAGGGTAATTTCACACCAAGAGACTCAAATTGAGATTCTTAGGTGTAGCAGTTACCACTTAACCCCTTTACCACACTTCTGCTGAGGCACAAAGCATCTTAACACAGGTAAAAGCCACCTGATCTGGTTTATCAACCATATTTCCAAAAGAAGTACTGCTCAGATCACTGCAGAACTCCTCTTCTAGTAAGTAAAAACAACCTGCACACCTTCCAAAACTAAGTGCTACAGAAGAAAAAAATTTCCTAGGAAAATCTGCCACAAATTCAGGTGCTTTTGACTCATATAGTAACCTGTCTGATTTTTGGAGTTAGTAACTACAGAAGAATAAATGACAAATTAGCCCTCGAAACATTTCAGCCTTTTGAGGTAACAAAACATGAAGTCATACATTTTATTGGCATATACTCAGCGTAAGTTTCTGCATGGCCCATTTCTTCTTCATCTTCTTCCTCAGGCTCCTCCTCCTCTTTTACTGCTGGCACCTTCTACAACAGAGAAATACCTGCGTTAGTTGAGCAGCACCTTATTAACACTCTAACCTGAGAAATGAAGCAAGCATAAAACTGTACTGGAGTATTTTAGCACACGTACTAGATGAGCCAGCAAGCAGCTGGGAAAACCACAGAACTGGAGATATCTTACATTCTGACCAACCCTTCAAAGACAAAGAACCTCCTCTCCCTTGCAAGGAGATTCAAGGACTCCAAACTTACATAAGCAGAATTAAAAAAGAAACAATTCCTACAGCAATACAAACTTTAAGAAAACTGCCTTGAAAACACAACAGCTGGTTAAGAGCCAAATCCTCACTTTCCAGAGCACCGATGAAGTCTCCTGCAGTTTCACACTCGTGAAACTTCACAGCTTTGGGGAATCGTTGCAACAGCCACAGTTCTTCCCAGTATTCTCCGAAACCTGACATCTGTTTGTGACTGATCTTGACCAGTGTAAATATAAGAATATTTTTAAAGTCCTCACTAGATGACAAACCAAAAAGTCTCCACTAATTCAATGTCAAATATAAAAAAAGTAATTGGAAAAATCTTTCTGTATGCCAAGCACTGAGGAGCACTGTTCATCACGAACTTCAGCCCGATTCCAGCTATCAGTGAAGACGCTGAAACTCAAGTGTTTACAGCATCAGAGCACATTTTTATGACATTTAGAAAATTGAACGATACTCAATCTATATCTTACAATCGAACCACCGAGAAGCTCAGCCATGCTAGAGAAAGTCTCGTAGTGTCCTCATTGCAAGTTACATGAATGGGTATATTTTAAAAGAAAATGTCTTAAAACAGAGCAAATGATATGCTTCTCAGCTTCAACTGGAGCACAGCCTTTGCCCACACAATGAGGTTGTGTGGAGGACAGTAATTTCTTGACATTGTCATTCACTGCCCAGGTAGTCTGGGAGCTGAGCCATCCGACCAAGCTTTTCTCTAGCAGAGGGACGAACCTTTTGAATGAGCAGATGCACTGGATAACTCTACCACACAAGGGGCAGATGTGAGTAACTAGCAAAACCACCACAGGTGTTGTGGCCAGTAAGACATACATCCATCTGGCAAATTAACCATTTGTGCTACTTACCATAGTAGGTGAAAAACTTCTCATTTTAATATCGTTTATCCATATTCTTGCTACCTCTTTTGTAGAAGCTTCCTTCTTCACTGCACCATTGCTTAGATCAGCTACAAAAAAAAGCTGAGTTTTACAGAAATTCCCTCCAAACGTCAACTCAAATTAACATCCTTCTCTGTTAATGAGCAGGAAGAGGACTTTGAAACATCTGGCAGCACACTGATGCTTCAAAACCACAATCACTATTTTTGTCCAAATTAAAAAGTCTGAGCAAGGAGTTAAATCCTGATAATTCTTTGAAGAAGCTCCCATGCAAGACCACCATGGCTGATAGTTGTGTGTTGGTTCCTGTATTTAAAAACACTAAAGTATTCTGGACCTTCACCATATCTGTACATAGCATTTAGAAATACTCCATCTTGTGAGCTTTTGAAGTTGAACAACAAACCAGAAAGCCCAGTGTTTCAACAGAAGTGAACTTACTTACCTGGTCTGGTGGCATTTACCACCTCAGGAGTAACTACAATTATTTCTGTAAAACAAAAAGTCAGTACTTTTGACTCAAATGTTTATAAAGTTAATAACAGGATCCTTCAAGAGGATGATTTATTAACTCCCCTGTCCTCAGCCACATTTGGAAGCAGACAATAGGGCTCAGTACAGAACCAAAAAACTTTACACAGGGAGAGATGTAAAATATTGAAAGCAGCTGTCAAGTTTCCATCATGTTGACAGTCAATGCATGTTATAAATTTAGCATAATTGCCCCTGAAAAACAATTAAGACAATAGCACAAATAAACTTTTCCTCAGAGGTTGCACAACTTAGCTTTTTAATATTTTCTGATCTAGAACTCCTGCTGCCTGAATTACATGAAAAGACCACATTTCCTTCCAAGAGCTGCTCTGCTCTTGAACTTTCTACAAGTATTTGTCAATTCTTTTTTTTAAGCACAAAGAAAGATCCAGAAATACAATGAACACATTAGAAATGCAGTTCCAGAAGTTCTGTATCTCCTTTTCACTTAATACTGAAGCTACAGATGACTATTTTCTGCAGCTGTGCCGCTACAACAGCTACCGTATCCGGATGTTACCTGCGTGCTTCGGTGAGGTTTGATTTAGCACAAAAGGGATACATCAGTCCTATAAAACCTTCTCTCCCACCTCTGGCTGCTTTACCCCCCTGCCCGAACTTCAGTTAGTGCCTCAACTGCTCGGTAACAAAAAGGAACGAAACAAGGAAGCACATTCTTCTGTTTCAGTCCTAAGAGACAGCTTCATTTTTTGCGCACTCTATCTGCATACAAAAAATAGGTTACTTCCAACCCCACCTATACAATCAGTCTTGTTTCAGACACAATGAAAACACAGTAATCCAGGAAAAGCCTGCGAACCTTTCAGAAAATGCAGCAATTGAGATATTTTCAAACTCAACTAGTCTGATCTTAAGCATATGCTAAAATCAGAAAAACTTGGAAAAATCATATCACAGAAATACACACACGTGGCTTTTCCCTTCTATGAAGCTGACCATTAAAAAATATGGTTATGACCATATTAGAAATAAAAGTCAGGGAAAGATTATTAAATGAATCATGAAATGAATCACAAAATGAAGATTTGGCCTGTGGAAACAAAATACTTGTGGCATCTACCACCACATTTTAAAAGTAACATCGAAATGAACAGCAAGCTTTTAGGACTTCAGTTTTTAAACAATAGATCTGATGTCTCCCACAAAACATACCAAGATTCTCTTCCTCACCAGGTGCTTTACAGAAACACCCTCTCACAGGAGTACTAGCACGTACTACAAATCTAGTTTGGAAGGTGCCAGAAAAACCCAAAAGTACTCATTTATCCCGGTTCCCCGGCAAGCACACAGAAAGCAGTGCAGACTCGAGGAAGACAGCTAAATCAAGTGCAGTGATGTTCATTAATTAAGTTCACCACTTTTCCAGCTGCAACGTAAAGTGTCATTTTCCTCATTCCATGCAGCAAATTGAGAGCTTGACACTTTTTAAAAAAAGCCTGTTATTTTGTACTGCTTCACCCTGAATTCCAGCATTCTAAGTTAGAACAGAGTTTATCAGGTTTTCTGGACCATTTCATTTTACGGTGATACTCTAACAATCAATGAAAACACAAGTTGTGCAAAGATCTTCACATTGTATTTCTTCGCTATTTGTCTAAAACACTGTAATTATGAAGAAAGAAGAAAACTCACTTGCTGCTGTTGCTACTGGTTGGGCAATATTAGGAGGTGGCTTCAATTTCATGAGTTCATTAAGACTATTGTTCTTTAACAGATCTTTCAGCTGAATCTGGTCCTTTGAAGGTGTAGTGGTCAAGGCATTGCGGACTGCTGGTGCTGCAACCGAGGGTCGAGTAGTTGTGCTGGTCTGAATGATTTTTGCTACAGTGATAGTCTGCCTCGTAGTTGTTACAGGTGTTGTTTTTGTCATCACTATTGTAGTCCCCAAAGTTGGAAGCTGATTTATTTGGTTCAGCACAAAGGTTGTGGTGGATGGTGGTTGCTAACAACAGAGAACCAGGGAAATATTCAGAAGACAGTGGGGAAAAAAGCAGACTTTATTACAGCTTTTCGACTAGAGTGCAGGAGTCACCAGTTTTTAAAAGACTCTTGTAAGAAGAATGTTTTCACCAAACATGCAGAAGATGAAGTGATGATCTTGTGGTACTGAGCAAAAAGCATCTATCAATACCCTGCCATATGGATTTTTGAATGGTATTTTTAAACTATAAAGGCAAGCGAAAGGAAATTAAAAAACAGGATGAAGGATTCATCACCTAGGCACAAACCACGACTACTACAGGTACAGGAAGCCTGAGCTGAAGAGAATTTTCAATATATTAACTAGCTGCACAACTGTCAGCTTGGATTACTTAGTGTATGTGCAGCCTCTTCCAGACACACCGCACTACATCCACCTTCCTGCAGATCTGCTTTTTATATGCTCATTTCAGGTGCAACCACCAGACTGTGGCACTCGGTGTCACCCGCAGCTAGAAAAGGTGGTACACAGTCTGAGTGCGGGAGACAAGCTCACACAACCTCCCTATCCCCAGAGTTTGCATGCAGGGGCAGTAGAAGGCACATGGGACACCTCAGAATGTTTTCTTGCGTACTGCTTTGTCCTCCTTTGTGTTCCTTGTCACAGAAATTGTATCAAGCCACAGCTAAGCTTTCACAGTCTCGGTACAAGCAGAACTGAGACGATGGCCAACTGGCATTTTACAGTCCCACCCCTTTTGCTACGTTTTACTGATATGGTGTATTGGGTTTGTGCGGAAATGTTTTGGTAGCCAGTGTGTGCGTGGCTACAGGAGCGGCTTCTGTGAGAAGATGCCAGAAGCTTCTTCCCCCACATCTGACAAGGCCAGTTCCACCCAGCTACAAGATGTACCCACTGCTGGCCAAGGCTGAGCCAACCAGCGATATTGGTAGCGCCTCTGTAATAACATATTTAAAGAAGGGGTAAAAACTGGTGCGCAACCAGCAGCTGGGAGAGCGGAGCGAGATTATGTGAAAGGAACAACTGTGCAGACACCAAGGTCAGTGAAGAAGGACAGGGAGGAGGTGCTCCAGGCACCAGAGCAAAGACTCCTCTGCAGCCCATGGAGGCCCAGGGTGGAGCAGACATCCACCTGCAGCCCAGGAAGGGCCCTGCACCAGCGCAGGTGGGTGTGCCCAAAGGATGCTGTGACCCCATGGGGAGGAGCACACACCGGAACGGGTTTTCTGGCAGGACCCGAGGCTGTGTGAGGGACCCATGCTGGGGCAGTTTGTGAAGAACTGCAGCCCATGGGAAGGACCCAGGTTGGATAAGTTTGTGAAGGAGCCTCTGGAGCAG
>NW_010426771.1:0-6817 GCF_000710305.1 Buceros rhinoceros silvestris | reverse complement strand
TGGAATGGAGCCTCGTGAGCAGTGAAAGAGCATGAGGAGGAAGGAGTGGCAAAGGCAACATGTGATGATGTCAGGAGCAAGCCCAGGAAGAAGGGAGGGGCAGGGAGAAGGACTTTTTAGATTTCTTCTTGTGTCTGATTATCGTACTCCATTGTTAACTGGCAATAAATTAATTTCCCCAAGTTGAGTCTGTTTTGCCTGCGACAGTAGTTGCTGATCTCCCTGTCCTTACCTTGACCCACAACCCTTTGTCCTACTTTTTTCCTCCCCCCACCCAGCTGGGGAGGGGGAGTGATAGAGGAGCTTAGGAGGCACCTGGCACTCAGCCATGATTAACCCACCACACGTACAAAATCCTGCAGCACCAGTTCTTACCCGAACATTTAATAAGGCTGGAGTTGATACAGTCTCTGGCTCTTGTTTCACAGCAGCTGTGGCCTCAGTCTCCAAGCCTAGTTCTAATGCACTAAGTGGCACTGACTGCAGAGGAAAGAAAGCAGGCATCAGGAAACACTCACATTAGCAGAGAAAAAACCTTAAGACTAAATATCCGCCCACAGAACAGAAGTTAATGGGAAAGTCCTTAACTGTGCTCATGAACAAAGGTTTCACTGAAAATAAAGAGCATCAAGCAGTTGATTTCACATTCAAAAAAGTTAAACATACAATACCATGTTAGTTAACTGTGGTGAAAGTGTAGTTAGTTTTGTGCTGTCACTGTTAACACACTACTGTTGCCAGCCTATGGCTGAAATGGTTGGTTGTGCAGACTGAATGCTGTCATGGAGCTTAAACACCACCTCGTACTACACTTTTTGTACATTTTATAGGAAAGCAGCTAGACTCCAGTGATGTTAAAAAGTTCTCCATTGATGACAGCTTGCCCCCATTTCATGTCCAGGAGTTAAGAATATTTATGTTTATACTGACCTAAATAGTGTATTTCAGATTGCTTTTCTTGAATAAATGTTAAAAATTAATTAGCAAATCATTTTCTAATCTCAGTACTACAAAACAAGGAATCAATGAAAACTCCACATCCTTTAACCATTTGCTATGGACGCCACACCTCCCTCCACCATACATCACGTAAAAGCCTTTATGTCCCATAGCGAACGACTATGTTCTTGTTTTAACCTGCTGAACAGCTGGAGTTGGTGCTGTATTTCCAAGAGCCATGTCTGAAGAGTCAAGCAGATCATTTGGACTGATTCCACTCTCACTCAAAGCAGCAAGCAACAGATCTTGTCCTGGCTCCACCATTTCTAAAAAATTAGAAGCATGAATAAAAGTTACATTTCATTTTGATATATTTTGTGCACACACACTCACAGTTACAGCTCCTTTGCTGGATTTAAGGCATACATGGTGCAGCCTCCTCCATACACAGTTTCACTTTCTAGATCTGCTCTGGCTCTTTTGTTCATTTGTAGATTTTTCCTCTGTTTTGTTTCTTAAGATCTTTTCAATGTAGCCTCCACATTTAGAAGCAAGAATGAAATAGTTTACAACACAAAATGCTATCATCCCCGTCAACTTAAAAAGACAAAAAAATGCCTTTTCTAGTCTTCCTCGAGATGCATTTTTAAGCATTACAAGAAATACCAAAAGGCAGAAATGGTGAGACTGTATTATGCTAATGCTACGTCTTTGTCAGCGAAGCACACGGCATGAGGGAAGCACAATTAAAACTCATTTAGTTTATCTTGTAACAACAAGTTAGCGATAAAAAGGTTCTTGCTTGCCATTACATTAGGTGGCAATTCATTCATCAGAGAAATTTTGGTTTTGCATAGTGGAAAGAACAAAAGTTCCACTATTACACTATGTTAACTATGTATTAAATAGGACACAACACCAGGTCACAGACTCCTTTACGCGTAGGACAAGCAAAATTAATTTCAAAAAGTTATCTCGATAGTGTAAGAACTTACAGAGTGTTTGGCTTTTTAAATAAGCTTTAAGATAAAGAGGGAAGATAACTTGTTTTGCTCCAGAAGCAAGCCCACTTGCCCCAGTGCCAAGACAAAAATTAAATGAGACCATATACTGAGCTCTTGCTTATATATGCTAAGATACAACTCCAGGAGAAACTCATTTCACTTCCCCACACCCCCTGTAACACCCACTGCCAACACAACATCAAAAACTAACAAAGCTGAACACCTACTCCAAAGCACATAAGAAGACAAAAAATATTTCTTGGCATTTTAGATACACTCATTCACAGACTCCAAAACCTTCGCTGATCCTTCTCTACACGCACAGCTCAGCCCATCCAGCTGGCTAGTCACACACATTACTGTGCACGTTTGGCAGAACAGGTAATTCTGGTAATAAGCTAAGCCTCGGGCACTTAATTCTTATTCTGCCTAGTTTTATTCTGTCCCATAGCAGGGAGAAATCTTCTTTCAGTGGACTAATACTGAGATGGTGGCAATGTGGTTGAAGTAGTGGATGTCAGGTACTGGGACAACGGGAAGACGTACTTTTAAGCATCAATGACTGTCTTGCCCAAAAGAATACCAAAGCAACAAGTAACAATTGGTGAGACTGACCAAGCACAATCTCATTAAACACCACTTGCTGTGCCAGAACTAGATTTTTTTTTTTTAAAGGCATTTGAGGTGATCAGATAAATTGGCAGAATGGCCTGGTTTGTACTTATCAGGCACAGAAGATGTAATGAAATATTAAGACATCTAGCAGATTTAATTAACACGGCAGCTCCTTCAAAGGATGTCACCTCCCACTAGTGTGTCTCCTAGAACCTTGAATGGGTCAAGAAAAATGAATAAGAACAGACTGTTAACTTTACCTTTCAAAAGGATTAAGCCTCCCACCTCAAAAAAGGGAACTACTCATATAGGTTATTTGGGAGAATAAAGCCATAATTTTAATCAGACTAAAATACTACCAGCAAGCATCAGATTTAAGTTCAGAAGCTTACAGCATTGTTTACAGATGAGAATCAGGTGAGAGGAGAAACAGTAAACCTGCAGATGAAGTTTTAGTTTATCAGTTCTTTTGAAATTAGGAACTTCAGAGCAGCCACTGCAGGTGAATTTCTCTCCAGAATGGGAATTAACACCAGTTACCTCGTCAAACTAGCGGCTCCGAAACTCTTTACAGCATCGATTTGGGAAAGAGACATGAGCACTCTTCCACACAGTGCAACACCTCTGCTCAACACGATCAAATAAACAAAAATATCTAAATGTACAAATACTGACATAACTGATTTTTTTTTCTGTCTGCATGTAGTTTTCATCACACCAGCTCCAAAAGAGGGCATGACTAAAACTTGGTTTTAAGTGGCTAAACTGAATAGGGAAGTCAGAAGCTTGGAGCTGTTTACACAAAAGACAACTAGGACAAAATATCGACTGAAGATAACTTCCAGTCTACTCTTGCAACACACGAAGGGAAGGCCTTGCTATGATGCTGGGGCTCAAAGCAAAACCAAGGCTAGGAGGAAAGCATGCTGCCACCACCGCGCAAACTGTACACATCTTCCCCAACCAGCCCACAACGGTGCCACAACCTATCAAGTCTGTTTCAAGTCAAGTTTAACATATCCATGATGACCCAGAACTCTACATTTTTAACCTTTAAAAATATGATGGCTGGGATAAAAGACACGTTCACCGAGTTCAGAAAAAAACATCCATAGCAGTAATATTTTAATTGCTTACTTCAGCATTTTCACTAGATGACGAGTGATGGAAACTAGTACAGCGATTCCTACAATTCCACAGAAAGTATCTTCAGTTTAGACGCTTCCCTTTCTTGGCAGGGCTCTTTTCACGTAAGAAATCACCCAGCTGCAGCTCTCTCACGTTAACCCCAATTTTAACAGCCCGACAAATGAGTGGTTGCTAACAATCCAGCACAAAGCTAAGTAAAACAACAGCGATTGTTTGTTTATCTGTCATACAGTTTGAACAATGAAAGTTTGACTAGTTTAACTTATTTTGTTTCTGAACACTAGGAACAAAGCTACGTTGTTTGAAACTGGAACAAAAGGAATTCTGAACTTCTAGAATTTTTGCATTAAATGCCACTGAATACTTAGCACCAGTTCTAGGCTTCCTGAAGCTTCCAAGCACCACTGCTGGCCCCCCCCTCCCCCCCAGTTCTAATTTAGTAAGGAAATTAAATGAGGAGGAAAAAAAGTGTAGAAGCTGCACTGTGATAGCTTAGTTTATTTTTTGTGACATACACTAGTAAAGCCTAAAACATTATCAAGCTGAAGCAGTTCCATAATCTTACAAGGTAGGAGGCTCCTTAGTTAACATAAGCGAAAGCGACTTTATCAAGCTCTGCAGCTCAGCTTTGGCAGTACTATATAAGGACCTGTTTGCCACATCTTAAAAATCTCCAAAAGAAAATACTTATAAAAAAGTTGTGAATATTACAAGCTGTTCCCTGAGCATTTCGCCAGTCAAAGAACTGTTCTGAGCATACAGAATCTTGCAGATAAGGTTGTCTATGTTTAGTCAGGCTGTCCAATGTCACTGAGCAAGAATCAACCTGTTAGATAAAACTAAAAAAAATTGTTTATAACATTTCAGCAGTAGCACTCTCAACTATTTTCTTTGTATTAACAGAAAATACAAACTGTGGCTATTTCAAGAAGAGCTATCAAACCAAGTACTTTTGTGAGATGCTGTTCTGAAGAGCACAGCCCAAAACTTTGGTTAAAAGTCAGTTTTGCTACCACAGCACATTATGTAAATAATTTCTGATTTAAAGATACAAAACCAGCATGCCATGTTTAATATTATGTCACGTATCCATGCCAACCTGCCTTTCTCCATCCCTCCATTTTAGCTTTGGTACAAAGAAGCAAAACAAAAAAAAAAGATTGATTCTAAAACATATGTCAAGCAACCTGCTCTCCATTTCCCAAGAAAACGAATGGTAGAATCCTGAACAGTGAAAACGCTTTTGATTTTTAGGTCTGCGTGTTAATGCTGTATACCCAAAGTACTTATTTGAAAATCATAATGAGCTACAGCATCACAACCGAGCCCGAATCAAACATTCCAATCAAGCAGGCACAGCAATTTCCAAACCCTGCAGACATCTGGCCTCTGTGGCATACCCAACCTCCAAACTCGGGGTTTAAAGCTTGGCCTGGGACACTGATGTAGTTAAGCAACTCTTGTTCGCCTCTTGTGGGAAGGGTTTTTCCCCACTGGCACGAGGAATAACGTTGCTTGAACTATACCGGAAGCCGTCTAAAAATTCTGAAGTTGTAGCAAAGAGATAGATGTGCCTCACAAATTCTCTGTCTAAACCAATAATTATTATCGACCTAAAAACTCTACATCTCCATGTGCAGCCCCTCACCACAGAGGTGTCAGGGCTGCTAACCCTTAATCCCACACAACAGGATTCTCGGCCTATCCAGATGGGTTCTGCTCATCTCAGGGCTTTTGGCTCCAGACGGCAACCTGGGTAACAACAAAAAAGAAAAAACCCAACCAACTCAGTCCCTTCTGGTCTTTTCCAAGTTACCATCCAATCAAAGAGCATGGCGCTCATTATTGCACTCACCCATCCTTGCGTGCTTTAACCCCAAGACTAGTAGTTAACATTGCATTTAAATGCGCAAAGTGAACTTTTGATTTCTGTGAACATTATTCCAGTGCTGTGAAAAATGCATCAGTTTTTCAAACGCTGGTTACCTCTGTGAAGTCAAAGCTGGCAAGGGCATGAAGTGCAGTTCAGCTACTGCCTTAAAGCTCTCTTATGACTGCTGTAAGCAATTTACAGTAGGCGGGATACAAGGTCTGAAAATGCGAAATTCCAAAGTTTTTTTAAATGTTAAGAGACTAAACAGTGCAATGATTTGGCATGAAATCAGCTTTCGGTCTAAATGGTTGGAGGAGATAATTTAGTCAGTAGTGAAAGTTTTTAAGTAAAAACTCCGAAGAGATAAGAGCAGTATGTGAGCAGTAGAACCCTTCCTTACTTTTGGCCTGGGAATCAGTTCTAGCTGCATCTCAAGGCACAAGATATACATTAACCCTATCTGCTACCTACAGCTGTCAGAGTAGCTATTGGCCAGTTCTGTCACCAAAGGACCTGTCAGGACAAGAAGACAAACTGCCCATGTTTTATTTTTAAAGATTAAGACTGCGTTCAAATTTAACATATCCTGCCTGTAAGGAACATATAGGAAAATAACCCAAATGTCACACTGTTACACAACTCCTGCCATGGTGTATTTTTGCTTTACATGATCAACTATGGTTTTGCAATTTAGGGGGGAAAAGCTTGCAAAACATTCATGTATATATTTGAATAATTTTAATCCAGCCACAACCTACGTTCTCAAAAGCCAAACAGCCTATCACTGCGTTAAGAATTAACTCCGGAGCAAGACAAAAAAAAAAAAATTAGCATGAACAAACAACACAACCTGAAGTTATCTAATACCTCAATTCAACCTTTTAAAGCATTTAAATGATTGGTCTCATCTTTAACAGGTACCCAACATCTAAAACCAGCCTACGAGTACCTGGAAGGAAGTACAAGAGTTCTAATTTACACTCTGAAACACAGCGTAGAATCTGGTCAGCTAAAAATAATAATGAAACAGCCGAAAAAAAACCAGAAGAGAAACCCACGAGGCCTCTTCCCCGTCAGACTGTAAGGGCATTTTTATGTTAAACAATTACTCACCCTAGCAACCTCTGTTTGAGGTGCGCTCGTTAAGAGTCGCTGGACTTTGAGGCCGGGTCTGTCGCTGCGGCGTTCGGCCCCCCCGCTCGCTCCCCGGGACCTGCGGGGCCCCCGGAGGGCTCGG
>NW_010426770.1:10209-31502 GCF_000710305.1 Buceros rhinoceros silvestris | reverse complement strand
GGGCTCTCCGGGGACCGGGTATCCCCCGGCACCGCGGTTGGGTTTGCTGTGGCGTGGTCCGGGATGCAGCTCGCCCGCGCCGGTCTGTTCTAGGACGAACAGCGTTTTCTGAAGGAAAAGCAACGAAAAACAAAACCTCTTCAGGCCGTGTCTCTTTCCCGGACTGTAAAGTCTCAGTGCTTAAGCTGTGTTTTTTTAAGAAAGCTCTGAAACTTTACCCAGCCAGTAAACTTAAACCAAATTCTCAAGTGTAGAGAAAATTTGAACACGTCCTAAGCGGTTGCTGTGTTTCCGGAGAATCCTGGGGCGGGTATGGGGAAAGACTACTCAAAGCCTTGCGCTTCTCTTGTGTGCGGGTGAAACAAAGGCTCAAAAGTCACAGTTTGATCTTGCTACTAAAAAATAACAGTTTGGTTCAGATTGCCTGTAAGAAAATGTAACAATGTTTTCCTGTTTGGTTTCCAGTTTTGTGGGTATTTTGTACTTGTGGTTACATTGATCTCCTTGACTCTTTCATGAGAACCCATCGGAACGTTGGATGTCCTTTAGAGTCAGCCTGGGTGAAGCTCGTTAGCAGGGATTACTCTCCACTGACTCCAATCGATGGCCTGTGATGGTGGTCACTTGTCTTTGCAGCACAGGCTTTGATACCGAGGTCTCTATACTCAGATTTCAGTTTAATAGGTTCACTGTTTCCCAGGCTTGAAAATCACAAAGAAATCTTTCCAAAGTGAAGGAGCACAGGGCAGGATGTCCCAGGCCAGGCCACGTCCTGGTGGCAGCACCCGCACCGGTGAATGGCAGGGAAGAGCGCGGGGAGGTTTTCTGACCCCTCTTCCCAGCATTAGAAATCGGTGGCTCTTCTAGCTGCTCTGAATGTGTGGTTGTCAAATATTCCTTCGCTGCTAGTTTTTGAGAAGCGTTTTCTGGGATGTTTTCTTAGGAGTCTCTCAAATTTAAATATCTGTCTTTGGCATGAGTAACATTTTTCTGGTGTTCACGGAGGTATTGGAGCTGCCTCATTTCCCTAATTTGCTTTGTCAGAATGTGGTTTAACTTCCGGATAGGGAGGACAGCAGGAAAGGGGAAGTCTGACTTTTCTCCTGTCTTATTTTTGTGCCATTTTCTTTCCTTTTCCTCAGTTGGAGACCATATGGTTCTCTGGCTATTTCCTTAGAGGAAGAGTTTGAGCATGGGTCTAGTTCTTACCCAGCTGAGTCTGTACTTTTGTAGTCTTTTAAGACTGGTGGCATAGCAAAGGAGACAAAAATATAGGCAATATAGTTAGTTGTGGGCACTAATTATAGTGGATGCTCTGTAGCAAGAGGTATGTTTTGCAACAGGAACTCCTTAAACCTGTCCATAGGGAGTGGTGGGGACGCACCGGAGACAGGGTGGCGTTTGGAAATATCCAGAATTCCCAAGCAGGAAGCCCTGCCAACAGTTCCACGGTCTTAGCTTCTGCAGCACCACTGTTTCTCCATACTGGGTATTTTTGAGGTTCCCCCTGGAGGAAAAATCTGTGCATCTCCCCTGCCTGCAGAACAGCAGCCAAATGGCCGAGTGGTGACTAGCGTGCTGGAGATCAGGCTGGTGCCTTGGTCTGTGGGAGGACGGGAGGTCGCCGCTGTTTGCTCTGCGGGATCATGTCTGCTGTCAGCTCCACGTCCTGTTTGTGCTGCAGCTCTCCTCAGAGCAGACCCTGAGGCAGCCGTGCCCAAGGACGCAGCCAGGTGGCTTAGTGCTCTGAGATCACCACGGGCAGAAAAGACCGGGGTCTCTTTCCTGGTGTGTCACTGTGGTAGCCCTGTGCTCTTTTTTTTCTGCAGAGTACCAGCAGTGTGAGGCTGTAGGCAGTGTTCGCTGGCCAGTAGATTTCTGAGGGGTATGAGCTCAGTGATGTTCTTTTGGGTTTAGGACCGAGCAGCTTTAAGACGAAGGTGAACCCTTAGCTGATAGAGCCAGGAAAAACATCTCTGTGGGCAGGTTACTGAAATTCCCAGTGCACCGACTTTGGAAGCTCTTGATTCTGCCCACAGCCAGGACTCTCTTGCCCTATGAGGTAAGTTGCTTTCTGCTGCATCCCTAATTGCAGCTGAGCTGAGGCTCTTACTTGGCCTGCTGTGTTTCAAAATGCCAGCAGGAAAATGGAATAAATTGGTTACTCTAAGTGCTCAAGGCAATTCCCACCCCCTGTCCCTGGAATATAATGTTCATGGCAATCACAGCACTGACACATAAGGTTTTCATGGTAGCCTGCTGGGGTCCTTCTTCACGTTGATGGGAGTCACACTGTCTGTGGTTTGCATGAGATCATACTTGAAGAGCCCTGATTGCAGCAACAGCCTCAGGAGAGAGACATGAGTGTCAACCATTTGCCTCTGCCTCACCTTTTGTGTGAGAAACCTTCCACTTACCTGGACAAACAGCTTCATGATTTCTTGTGATTGCTCAAGTGAGGAGAAGATTTCTCCTCTGGTGTTCAGTACCCCTGCTTCTGCCCAGCATGAAGCACCCACCTTTGTTAGCATCGATGGGACGTGGGTCCCACAGCTGGACCTGGCAGCTCTGCCTGCTCTCTCTGAAGCTGCTGCAGCATCCTCTGTTCTGCCATCACCCAGCAGAGGAGATGGCATTTCCCGTGAAGGCTGGCATGGAGTTACTAAGCTTTGTCTGAAAAGAAGTGGTGGGTCTTTAGCTACAGTTGGTAAGAAGAATGCTCCAGTCTGCAGAGATGTAGTTCCCAAGAAAAGTCCTTGGTCTTTGTTTCTTCTCTTCCTTCCATTTTGCGCTGGTTTTGCCAGGTGTAAAATACAATTGTCAGCAGTTTACAGGGAGAGGGAGTGTCAGTTTTCCTGTTGAAGAAAATATCAAGGGTCTGATTGTGAAAGGAAAGGGGAAATTGAAGAATGCCGCATGGCTTCTACCTTCCTGTATTTCATCCTAGCAGAACTACCTCTGCCAAGTGACTCACTTTGTGTCTGTTGGTATTTGCTAAATGGAGAACAGTTAGAACAAATTATCCTGCCCTTACTCGACAGGAGCCCTCGCAGGGGATAATATTACGCTGGGAGGAATCAGAAAGAAGTGTCCGTTAGGGCTAAGTTCATAGTCAATCAAGAGTTATTTAGAAACTTATTAACACAGAATCCGAATAGCAATGGAAGAAAAATCCTGAAATTTATGTTCTTAGCACAATCTCACTTTGGTGTAACTTGGTCTGTGTTGACTTTAACTGTTAACATTAACTCATGTCATTTTTTTTATTTGCCTCTGAATATTTTACTGTAGATTGTCCAAGGCTTATACGTTGCAGAATTCTTTAATATAAAGTATTTTGAACTTCTCAAATATTAAAAAAAAAAAAAATTCTTAGTTCAGCACTATGGATAGATATTAACTCTAATCCCTTCTGGTTGGTGTCATTGCCAAACGAAAGTTTGTTGATGTTTATGCCCAACCTGCCCAGTGCCAGTTCTGTTCAGGAATATAAATTATCTTCCAGGTCCAGCTGGTGGCTGATGCCAAGGACATAATCTGAACTGCTTCCTAACTTAGTTTAGGAGAACTGAGCTGCAAGCCAGAGGAATGTGCTGCATCTAACCTGGAGCTGTTAGCAGCCTCCAGTGTCATAAATCCAGTGAGTGGAGGAGCCAGTGCAGGTGACTGGACAGCTGGAGCTGTTTTCTCTGCACAGAGGGGGAAAGGGACCTCCGAACAGCTCGTGTTGTTGGAACAGCCATGGATCTGCTTCCCTAGTGCTTCCTCCAGCACATGCTACGCTTGACCCTGCCAGCACTAAAAGCCAATAGGAGTCAAGTCATTGTCCCCAGTGGCAGATTAAAGTGCTTGGCCATTGTTGAGAGTCCCAAGATTTTCCTCTCTCACTCTCTTTAAATGATTGCTTGGATGTGCAGCCAAAGTAAACATGAGCTAATAAAAAAAGTGTAGAAATAACAGATGCAGACTGTCTGTTGCAGACTGAACAGGCCTGCTGTTGCACAAAGACTCATGAGTTTCGATTGCATCTTTTCTCCTTTGGTTTTGAAGCTGAATGACATGAAAAAGAGGTGATACCAATCAAGTATAACTTCCTTTCTGCTGCGACAGGGGAACTGTGATGCATATCCTCAGAATCAGAAGGGGATCTGTTAGGCTGCTGGGGATCTAGTGTCTGCCTTGCTAGGTCTGGTGTGCAAACCCCAGCCTCACACTTCCTCGCTCAAGAGCTGGAGGTCCTGCAGCAATCTGTGCAGCTTCGGAATACTTTACGGTATTTCCCCACAGTCCATTTCCTTGTTGGCCATAAACACATTGCCAATGGGCTTTTTACTTTTTCATCGACCCAGTACACAGCCCACAAAGGCTGCTGCTGTAAGATTACATTGAGATGATTTGCGGGGGGCTGTGAGGAGGTGAGATACCTACGTGACTGTCGGGAGTGCCTAACTTACGGCGAAGGGAAGAATGAGATTGGGAGAGGATGGACAATGTGTGTGTGTGAAGACACCGTGGAGTGATGGGGTTGGATTGTCGCTGTGCTCCTGCGATGCAGGGCTGTTGTATGTTGCGTTAGGTTACAGAAGATGCTGAAGTGAATAGCTGGAGAGGGACTGTAATTGTTTGGAAACACAACTGGTTTAGGCGCTTATACGTAGCTAGCATACGTAATCACCGTGTCTGAAGATGGCTGAACATCCCAAGTCCTTTTGCAGGGGTTTTCTTTGCTTTCCTCTTCCTGAGGCTTGGGCCGGTGTGCCTTTGGCTCTGGGACGGTGCACACTCTCTCCTCCAGCCTCTTCTGCAGTGGAATGGCAAGCAGTAATCAAAAGGTTATAGAGAAACTGAGGGCTGAGAGTGTGATATGACATTAAAGGATTAAAGGCTGATGGGCAATAATTACCATAAACGATGCAGACAAGTCCAGATCTAGGAACAGTTTTTCCTCTTTCATCCCAAGCCAGTCATGGCTCATGCTGACAGCGCACCTGGAAATGAGGTAACTGAATACTCTGCCCACATTGTTCAGATTTGCTGGGGCTTGGGCACAGATGTAGCATGTGTTTTCTCTGCTCCTGGGCAACCTTTCTTACCCTGCAGCCAGGAGGTCGTACTGGTGAAATGAGACAAGACAGGGGCTTCTCTTCCTTTCTCAGGAAAGACGCTCCTGAGTCACCTGTGTGTGACTTTCTGAGAAATATCCTTTCCAGATGCAGAGATCTTGTCGCTCTTGAAGCATGAGGTGGAAATACTTCCAGTGCTGCCTGAACATGTTATTTAGGTCAATTGCAAGGAAGATGGAACATGAATCAGAAAAGGAGTTGGAAGAGGAGGAAAGTCACAGACAGCACCTTGATGTGCCCTGCCAATGCAGGATTTTTCTCTGCCAGTGCAGAAGCACAGTTAGAGATCACATTCCTTGTCTTCTATGCTCTCTTGTATGCCCCTGTAGCAATGAGTAGCTGGACTGCAAATGAAAGAGAAGGCTGCAAACAAAAGCCTTTATCACTCTGCATCAGTGTACCTATTCCCTGGTGTATTAACTCATCTCTTTGAAACAGAGATAGAGCAACGTCTCCCCTTTATCCCTCTGGAAAACAAAGGTATGTCAGAATAAGTGCTCTAACTGCGTCCGTTTTGGGTGAACAAATCTCCAGAAGATGCTTTTGTGGAGGCAAAGTCATTGCAGGTTTGTGACAGCTGGTCACTGGTGGAGCATTGGCTGGGACAGCCCGGATGATAGTCCCACCAGGTAGTCAGTGGGCAGTGCCCGGTGCGCTGTGGCAGCACCGAGGAGCGACAGGCTGTACGGGAAGTCAAGCAGAGCCAGCAGTCTCAGTGCGCTGGGCCAAAGGGATGTCAGCGATGGTGGGAAACCTTCTAAAAACGTCCCGTTGGGCAGGGCTTTGTCGAGCACTCCGTTTCCCTTCCCAGAGGAAGCAGCCTGAACCTACCCATTGCTCTGTAGAGACCCGTAGGCTAAACCCAGTTATTCTTATGCAGTAGAAAACACTGAGACTAAAGTTAACTGATGAAGCAATTTGCCAGCTTTTAGCCTCAAGGTCCCTAGTCCCTCAGGGCTTTCCAGCGTAATGGCTTGGGTCGGTTTCCCAGAAAGATCCTCTTGGATATGTGCTGTTGCCAGTACTCTGGCTCATTACTGGCTGTTTTATTTTTCCAAAAGCCAGCTCTTGTTAGCTTCGTTCTCACAGTATTGTTTTCTTTCTAGAAGAAGCTTTTGCTGGCTCTCCTAAACTGGCTCTCCTAAACTATCACATGGGAATTGCTTACTAGCTTAGATTTATTTTTTTATTTTTTTGTTTTGACCCAAAGCTGTGCTTCGCTCCCCTCTGTAACTCTGCCAACATCACTTCCAGACTCTTCTAAGCATATGTTTTGCAATAATATCTAAAGTCTTGGCTCCAAATAACTGCCTTACAGAGAGATTAGTATCTTTTAACGAAGGAATTGAGAAGTAAATAGTGAGGACAAAAGCAGTATCTTGAAACCATGTAAGACTGTCCTGACCTTTCCCAAAGGCCTTAGCTTGGACTTAGGGTTTCACTGGCAGATGGCAGGAATCAGGATGGACTTCAGTTTGCGTAGTGCTCTGCCCAGTCGCTGTGCTTGCTGGAAATGTGCTCTGCACATTGTTGCCATCTGGGCTTGACTGTACTATTCCTATAATCTCCAGGGAGCCTTCTCCAGCAGAGCTCATCTCTGATGGAAGTCCTCTTTGGCTGACCTTGCACTGAGGCTCATATTAGCAGTGTGGATTTTTGAGATTTGCAGCAGCATTCTTCATAGGGAGAAAACTGGCTTGGGAGATGTCTTGTCCTGGCTGGAAAGAAGGTCTGCCACTTGCCTGCTGCTTTCTCCAGGTATCCAGCCCGAGTACCAGGTTGTCCATTTGTACCAGTTGCTGCATTGTCTTGGAGAACATCCTGCACTTCTTTTTAACCGTTTGTCTATGCAGGGACCTTTGGCTGACCTTGCACTGAGGCTCATATTAGCAGTGTGGATTTTTGAGATTTGCAGCAGCATTCTTCATAGGGAGAAAACTGGCTTGGGAGATGTCTTGTCCTGGCTGGAAAGAAGGTCTGCCACTTGCCTGCTGCTTTCTCCAGGTATCCAGCCCGAGTACCAGGTTGTCCATTTGTACCAGTTGCTGCATTGTCTTGGAGAACATCCTGCACTTCTTTTTAACCGTTTGTCTATGCAGGGACAAAAAATCGATCAGGAGACCCACATTCACTATGAAGATCCTTTCCTGCTGTCACATGCTGTGTAGCCACCTTTTCCTCCACGCTCTTTCCAGCCCGCCTCATCTCTCTATGCTTTTTGAAGGTTTTTACCTTTATTTCCATGGTTGAGCCTGAGGTTGTGGTGTTCTCTTCAGCTCATCCTTTGGTAGGGCAGGCAGCTGAGATGTGTTGAACCTGAAGCTGAGAGTGTCAGAATTGCATGGCAGCTGACTGACAAGTGGCTGCTTGCAGAGGAAGGCAAGAAGCAGGTGTAGGGGCTCCAACAGGAGGCAGAATCTTCATCCAGATCTAAATGCACACTCTGCTTTTCAGAGGGACTGAGCTAACTTTGTCTGCATCAAAGGAACAGGTAGTGCTCAGCATCCCTGGATCTGAGAGGCCGAGATACAGCTGCCAAAGACAAAACCAAGGCAAAACCAAACCACCCTCCCAACCTCGGTCCTGAGACTGTAACTGCTGCAGCTGGAGCGGCTGGTCCCACGAGCTGTCCCCTGGGGAGCAGGCTATCCACGTCCTGTCCACACTGCGCATCTCACAGCGTGCGCACAGACCTGTGTTCGATTCCGAACCGTGCTGCTCTATACTCCTGACACTTTTATGATGGATTGCCGCACGCTGAACTTGTGGCGCCCATTTGTCTTGGGCTCCCTCTTGCCCGTCCCAGTCCGTCCTTAGTGAAAGGTCTCTCTCTTTCCTCAGCTTTTTGCTTTCTCCAGCTGTGTGCCGGTCGGAGCTCATTCGAGGCTACTCCCAGGAGAATTTGTGCGATGGTCCCAGAGGCTCCTCTCCAGGTCTGTCCCTTTGATCCCTAGGCTCAGGGACTGCCGCCTCTGCAGCCTCTTGTCTCAGCCAGCCAGCCCTGCTCAGCCTCGCTCTGGAGAAATCTTAGCGGAGAGTTAGACCTGGCAGATGGAGGCTGTTACCTCATTCCACAAAAATGCTTTGTTATTGAGAAAATGGAAACTGTCTGAGGTTTGGGAGCTGAATAGAGTCATTGGTGTCTGTTTTAACCGCAGTTTGATGGTGGCTGCTGAAAGTTCCTCTCTCCAAGCATTCCCTTTTCCTACGCCCATAATCTTAAAGTCATCGGAGAGCTGCGATGATTTAACTCATTAGCTGAGCAAATGCTGAATACTGTTGCATACTCTGCAGAAACCGTGCTAAAACCTCAGCATCTTCCAGTAAAAGAAAGATGGCCAGCCAATAAATAAATCTGTTGGCCAGAAAAGTGATCCCCGTGGACACGAAGCCAAGCTGCGCTCTCTTACAATCTCAGCTGTGCCTCTTGTTTACTCGAGTTTTAAGAAGCTGTATTAAGATTATGCAGGAACATCTTGGAGAGAAAAGGCATGTGTGGAGGCTTACATTTTGTAATTCTTTTACACAGATGTCTGAATCCCAGTTGTGAAGAGACATTTCTTTTCATCAATGATTTTTAAAAGTAAATTTCAGCGCTGGGGATTTGGGAGCATAGGAGAAAGAATAGAAATAGGGATTGAACTATTTGCAGGCTGGCTTTTGTATTGCTGTGAGCAATGACTTGAGTTAGTACAGAAGAGCGTTAACCAGAGTACAAGACCTGTTTTATTTAACAGATATTCGAATGTGTTTGCGAAAGTGTGGCATCTGACACCCCCTGCTAAGAACGTTGCATAAGCACTGTTCACTGAGCACCCTAACAGAGCTGAAAGCAGCAGTGCGAGCTTTTCGCAAATAAAATGAACAATTTATTTATGTATTTTTAAACTAATGAATCTTAGAGGGCCAAACAAATGTATTCGAGCTGCTACAGATGTTTTTCATATGACTAAATATTTTGGTGCATAGGAAAACATAGAATACTGGAACAACAAGATCTTAAATATTTAATTATTACCCCAGAATGTAAATATGACCTTGGTATTTTAAATCTGTTTACTCAAATTTCAAGTGTTCACTTAGAAATTCATCAACTGAAACGGTTCCAATCTTGTTATCTGGGAAGAAGAGTGACTACTCAGCGTTTTTTCCAAATATCTTTAAATATCAGAGTGGGTTTCCGTACCAGGAATTTGTTTAACTGGAGATATAATCCTGGCTGTTTCAGGCACAACTCTGGACCAGTATTTTCACTGTAATGAGCTGTTTCTCTTCTAGATCCTTGACTTCTGTGGGTTTATGGTGTAACCAGAAAAATCCTCTCCAGGCTGAGCTCTGCTCATCAGGTCTTTGGTAGGTTTTTTAATATAAAATGGAAATTGTAAAAGCAGTTAGCAGTTGATTTTCAGACTGTTCCTTAGTCATTTAGAGCCCCTTTTGGACGCCTGTTGTTCCTGTAACTGTAAAGCAACGTTATTTTTTGAATGTCCGATCCAAGGCCACAGGATTTCTGTCATGGGGTGTATCAGAGGTTGGGTGATTTCTGTTGTAGTGCAGGTCTGTGTGGCTGCAGATCGTGCCATCTTCTGCTAAAGCAGCGTGTGTACTGACTGGTGTAAACTGCTGGTGAAAAATGTCTGGGTTTCAAGGCTCTTCTAATGAAGCAAAATAAATTGTATAATAACGTAAAATGTCTGTCTGAAAGACCTAACTTCAGCCTGGCTGAAGACAAAATTTCCTCTCCGGGGTCCACATCTGATGGCAGTATTACTAGGTATTGCTTAGGAAGTGAAGATGGGGAAGAAAGAACAGCAACACAAAAGTGGATCCTGAACTGTCTCTGAGTGCAAGGACTGCTTTTGTCAGCACCCTGATCCCACTGCTGACTCCTGCCAGGCTTGTGACCTCACCTTGGGATTCCACTACCACATGTCAGGAAAACATGGCTTTGTCTGTTGGTAAGAACTAGCAGGGTTTGAACTGGTGTGTAACCCCTGGTGCTGCGCTGCTCCGGTGCCTTCTTCCAGGTCAGCGTGCTCACTTCCAAAGCCCAAGGTTTAAATAGCAGGAGCGACCAGCAGAGGCATGGTGTTACTTGGTCGAAAGATCTGGATTAACTGTACTCTGTAGCTGCCCAGTACTGTGTCCATCTGCCATAGAATGGTTTGGATTGGAGGTGACCTTAGAGATCATGACCTTCTCTTCCCTCCTTTTCCCTCTGCTTCTCACAAAGATTTGGGTTTGTGGAATCTATTTGGACATAGGTCTGTAACTTGCATTTGTGGGTGTCACAGTTTCTAAGGCTGATGGGGGTATGTGCTGCACCTCAGAAGGAGCAGGAAGATGGACAGAGACTTGGATCTGGGTTCCATTTTTAGTTCTACCCAGCTTGTCTTGTGCCAAAACCTTCCGAGGTGCAAATCCCGGGAGGGAGATAAAATAACTCTCTGCCCTGCAGGTGTTATAAGGGTAAATAGTGTTTTTGCCAGTGGCAGCTGTTAGGGAGTTGAGGGAGCAACAATCCTCTGGGAGGTACTGGAGGTCAGATCCGTGGAAACTGAGTGCGCTTGCACTTAAGGTCTTGCACTGGGTCATGGTATACGTTTGTGTTATTTGCAGTGGGGAGTCAGGCAGCTAAACTACTTTCCAAGTAAAGAAACTAACCTTTAGTTTGTGTCCTTAAATGTGGATTAGATATTCTCATCTGCCTTTTTTCGCAGCACATGGAAATTTTCAAATAGAAAAGTCAGCGTTTAAATCTTAAGGCATTTCAGTGGCTACCTTCAACTCACAGATCACTTCATATCAAGAAAATTGCTGCAATGCCTAACCCAGAGGGTTCTGGAATATGTAGGGGAATAGTGGTACTCATTAGAGAGTCATTAATAGCAAAAAGTACACAATGTGTTGCATGTAACTTGTCCAAGAGAAGTTTTATTTCTAGTATTTCTCAACCCTACGCAAACATCCTGTAACTCACGGGAAGATGAAATCTGGCTCATTGTGCCTGTGTAGAAGCCTTGGAGATGTTGCTTTTGGAGAGCCTGGAAAGCTGCGTGTGGAAAATCACAAATGCACCTCAGCTTGGTGGAGGTGTTGGACCGTACGCACAGGCTGTGTCATGCTTCATGCTCTGTGAAATAATGACTCAACTGAGGAATGATGAAATAAGTGCTTTCAGATCCCTGATAGCGTGGAGTTTTAGTTTTAGAAAAAGACACAGAGCAGAGCTTCTATTGAGTAAGAGTGGAAGAGGGCGATGCCGAACAGCCGGGCCCCAAGCAGATCTTGCTGTTCGAATAACACTGACCCTTTCCAGTGGAAATCAATGAGTTCTGCTGCTCACCTCGTTAGCTCCCCACTTGGTAAGTCAGGCTTATAATGATGTTCATTAGCTTTTCACTTTCTGTTGGGAGTTTTGCTTGTTCTCTTTTTTCTGTCATCATAACATTGAGAAATAGAAAGGGTTTGGAAGTGAAATATATCTACAGAAAATTGGAATCGGAATTCTTATGTCTTTTATGAAAATTTAGAGTAACTCGAACTGTACGTGTCCAGTTTCAGTCACAAGTAATGACATTTAAGCCTCTGCAGGAAATGCAATCCCTGTGCTGATGTCACTCTGGTTTATGATGTGACTGCTTTTGTTTCTGGGCAAGCACTTGAGTGTCTTGCTAGTGAAGTGGTGATTTACCGGTGAGAGTCTCCCGCTGGTCGCACCTGCTGTAACCGCCTGCGGTGCGCGGCACTGGGAGAGCCGCCCTCGCACTGCCGCTCGCGGTGCTGCTGCCGTCGAGGCTGCTGGGTTCTGCCCTGGTCCATCCCATCCGACAATGCAAGGTAACGGAGAACTGGTCTGAGATTTTGTTCCCAGGGCTTTGCTTGTACATAGAGCATTTTCGTTGTGGTCAGTCAAGAGAACAGAGGGAGGGTTTTAGGGCGTTGGTGGTGTCTTGTTGACACCATGATCCTCAAACTGCCTGAATGTGCAAAAAGCTTTGGAAAATCTTTCCATCTTGTCGGAGAGCAGGTTGCTGTTGGTTCCTTCAGCGAACGGGTGCAGAGCATCTTCTCTGCAGCAAAGAAATGGGGCATTGCTTCATATCTGCTGCTTCAGGGGCTGAAACTTCAACTCTTCTTGGTCTTCACCTGAAACTCATCATTAGCGGAGCCTCTTAGTTAAAATTCTGACCTTCTGGTTCCTTTTTAATGACGGATGAATCTGTTGCATGTAGTTTTCCTTGTAAATCTCAGATGAGAGTGAAGTTCTGTAAGGAGCCCCAGCCCCGTGTCAGGGGCTCTTCTGTAAAAGGGCAGTTTTCCTCCCTCATGGGTTGTAGGCACAGTCAGCACACATGCGTCCCCATGCCACCTGTCAGCAGCCAGGCTCTGTGTTGCCCAGGTTGAAGTGAGCGGCAGCACTGGCTCGGAGACAGACACCTCCAGCAGGCTGGAACATGGATGATGAAAATTCAACGTGTAGCTGAGTGATACACATTTTGTGAGCGTTTTTTTCCCATAAAATAGCTGTTTCCACTTGGTCTTTAGGATGTGGCACCAGTTTTCCCTTTCATGGGCACTACCAAAGACTCTTACCTCGCAGTGTGGCCATGCAGCATGGCAGAGATTGCACAGCAAGCTGCATCTTGCAATTTTCTTCTTAGCACTTGCGAGGAATTATTTCCTAGATTTTTTTATGTAGAATATGCGGCAATTACAACTGAGGGCTCCTGTTACTTAAAATGCGCACTACTTTGTTTTTAAAGGCTCCACTGACAAATGTATTAGCCAGGAAACGGCTTTGATGATAAGCAGCTCTGTGTAGTAAAAGTAATTCACACCTGATGACCAGATCACCTAGCAGAGAAATCTTCAGCCACAGAGGAAGAAACTTGTTCCCTTTCTATGCTGGCAAGGCAGTGGCCAGGAGGAGGGTTATCATCCTCTCTCCGTGATCTGTCCTCGTCCTGTGCTTTCTGGTACTCGCAGGACTCAGCTCTCCTCTCCCTGCCCAGCGCTGCCTTGCAGCTGCACATACAGCATCTCCCAGGCAACAAATGATCTTAGTTTTGTTTCGGCCACGGCAGGCAGTTCTGGGGATGGTAACCTGAGACAGTTTGTCTGTGCCAGGGTTCAGTCCTTCCCCAGATTTAGAAGCTGCTCACATGCTGTGGGCTACGGAGCTTCGTGGCCTTTGCTTGCAAGGGACACCAGCAGCTGTACAAAGTCCTTTCGATGGGGACTGTCCTACTGCAAAGAGCCAGCACAGGGGGAGAGGCCAGGGGTAGCGATGGGGATGTGGGGGAGAGACCGCTAGGCCAGGACGTGTGTGGCACTGTCTCCTGTCACCTTCCTGGCTTTCTCTTCACACTGATGATTTTGCATGCGGGTTTAGAGCCCCAAGAGGCACAGAACTGCCAGGGTGACACTGCAGGTTACCTTTCGCAGTTGGTTTATCTGCTTATATGCAAGAAAACAACTACAAATGCTCATGTTTGGGAGACAAAGAATCAAATCAGAAAAGGGAATATTTTGACCAAATTTGGTGAAAAAATTCACTTTGCCCTTTAAGTAACAGGCACGCATTAAATAAAACATGACTGGTTTATATGTCTTTTCCTGCTACTGTAAGTCAAAGTAACTTTGGTTATTAAAAAACCCTGAAGTTGAGCGGAGCCTTAATCAGCAGAAGAGCTGCCAGGCTTTCTGGAGAAGGCAGGTGATAAGGGACTGGGCTCAGACCATGCAGGTTTGATTTTCAACATGTGAGCACAAAACGTGTGCCCAGTGACTGCATCTGTCCCTGCAGCCCGTCCTCAAGCTTCCGTGCGTGCTCCTCTAGAAGAAAGCTTGAAGCAGCCCCTCAACCACCTTTACGTGCAAAATAATCTCACAAGTACGTTTTACTCAGGGACTACAAAAAGCTTTGTAAACACTAATTTAGATTTTGTATTGCCTCAGAAGTAAGAATGGCTTCATCCTTAATTTAAAAAACCAGATGCCTCTGAAGGGAAAATAAAGTGAAAACTGCAGCGTAAGGCTAGAATTGTAGGAGAACTTTAGGGAAATAGAGTGTAATTCCGTTATTGTGCAGTGATATCGTACTGAGATGCACAGAACCCAGGAACTAGCAATTAGAGCAGTCAGATTAATTTTTTCTGTATGTCGGCTGTGCTGTCTGTTTGAATTGCAAGATTCTTGGGTTCTGAGCAGATCTAAGATGAAGGTAAATTGGCCTCAGTGTGCAGTTAGTCATTTCCTGTCATGCTTTCATGTTTGAATTCTAGTGTGCTGGGCATGACCTTTATTTCACGGGGCAAAGCGATTGTGAAAGGCTGTTGCTGGGGTCCTGGGTTTGTGCAGTTGGGTAAGCGATTAGGCATGCGTATGGCTATGGGCCAGCTTTGCGGGGTTACATGGGCATAAGTCAGTTCAGTCCAAAATTAAACTTTCATTGCTCGATTATAATCCGCACAACAAGCGCTTCTTCAGGACTCCCTTTTTCCTTCTGTAATAGCCAGGGCATTACAAAGATCTCACTGGGTTTCTGCGTTCGGAAGGTTTAGGACTTCCAAGGCTCTGTGCAAGAGCTCTGTCCTTTGAGTCTGGGGCGTGGGTGCCTTTCCTTTTCGATCTTTGTGGTCATACTTTTGTTTCTGGGGAATACTGACTTCAGGCAGGGCCCGGTAGCTCATGCGCAGTTGTGACTGCAGTGATGGGTGGTGTTAGAAGGCTGTGGCACACGGAACAAGAAAACACACGCTCCAACTGGCAGGCAACGTGAAGTGCCTTATCCGCCAGATTGTAGCTTCACGTACATTTATATACACTCTTCATGACTTTCCTGAGGAAACCTCATCCAGCTATGATCCCTTCCCACCACCTTTGCTTCTCCATCACTTCTTAATAATGTCAGGGGCAAATAAGGTTCACGGATAAACTATTTCTCTTCTAAGAAACAGGCATTTCACTGTCCCAACTAGCTTCTGCCTAGATCTGGTGTGAAACCTGGGGCCTGGAGACCAGCCACTGCCCATTAATTGCTTTTATATGGTTGATGACTATCTTTGGGGTTTGTTTTGTGTTCTTGCATTGCTGTTTGTTGCCAGTAGGGTGATGGTTAAGGTACAGTCCACTCAGTATGTCTGAAAGGTCTATTCAGCCCTGCACAAGCAACAAGTTCCTCTTTCTTGCCCAATTTTATAGCTGCAAGAGGAAAATGAAGGGAATTTTTGGGTTTGACATTGGCAGGCTCTCACAGTGTGATTTGTCAAGCACCCAATAGCTGATGGCCGCTTTGCCTGGGCTCTGGAGGCTGAGACACCGCAAGCAAATGCGAATTGTGTATGTCCCAGGGCCGGGGATGTTGTGTGACGTGTCATGAACTGATGGTGCAGCCTCTTTGCAGTGGCACTGGCAGTGCTGCTGCTGGGCTGGTGTTGTGCCCACGGGCTGTCACGAAGGAAGAAAGCCTGAAGATGGTGTGCACTCACTTTTGGCACGTGCTTCAGTGTTTCTGATATCGCTGTTACCATAATTGAACGGGAGCGCGTCCTTCTCTCAAATGGGATGGTTAACATGCTTGAGAGAAGAAGGGAGTTTTTCAGAAAGCAATTGCATGCCTATTCCTTGCTCCTTTTTAAGAATTGATACGAGCAGCCATTTCTGTGGTCTGTGACTCCCGCTCCCCTGATCACACCGAAGCTCCTGTGATCAGTCACACTCCCTGAAACTTGGCTCCAGCATCTTTCTTCCTATTATGGTCACCCTGGCCATGTCTGCAGCTGCTGCCCCACAGCCCGTCACCAGCCTCAGCAGCAGACACGCTTGGAGCAAGCTATTGCTGCCAGCAGCTCTTGCTTGGTCCCTGTTGCACGTGGCAGGGGAAGGCACCCGTGATGTGGAGCTTGGGCCAGGCTGTCTCTCCCTTCTCCCAAGCTGTTTCAGAGTCTGCTCAGAATCTTCTCTGGCATGTTTTTAAGCCACAGTTTTCTTAATCATCTGGTAAAAGGGACTTAATTTGGCTGGGGAGAAGTTTCTGATGTGTTCATATCTTACTGCTCTGCTCTTGGACTTCCTCCTCCAGTTAAGTGGACTGAGTCATGACAGGTCCAAACTTCCCGCGTGGTTTCAATTCCTGACTTCCTGTCGAGTGGGCAGAATTTGCTTACTTTGTATACATTTCGAGTAAGATTAGCAGCTGATCTCTTGAGCAAACATTCCGTTTTAATGTCAGCAGAATGACACAGGCTTCTTGTGAATCTGTCCTGACAGCTCTGCTGCTGTTAGCTGCGCCCTGGGTCCAAGCTGCCTCTGAAGAGGGAGGGTTTTGTTCAGAACTGAAATGGTTAATTAACCCTTACAGGTATTTAGTAAGACATGTTTAACTCTGAAATCATTCCTTCTTTTCTTCCTGGGCAGAATTTCTAAATTTATGGTGGATTAGTAGGGATTCTTAAGCTTCTTTCTCTCACCCTGGTAGAATTAACTTCCCCTGAAGAACGTAAATCTAGAGCGAGGATTGAATTGATGGCTGCCTTTCTCCTGGTCAGCCTGCGCTCTGCTGTCCCCTGATAGGGGTTGGAAGGCGGGTGGACACAGTGCAGATGGGCACCCATGGGAAGCCTGGCATTTATCACTGGTGCTTCTTGACTAGATCTTTTCCTCCAAACCATGTATCTTCATGTTCACCTACGGGTTCTTCAGCTCACAGCTGGATTCAGGGGACCTGCTCAGGTAGGAAGGGTTTGGGCAGAAAGGGGACAGAAGTAGCTGAACACCAAATGCAAAGCAAGGTCTTGGCCACAGGAAATTACAAGTTCAATCTCAGATGAGCAAACCCGCCCTGTTTTCCACTGTAGCATGGAAAATTGGATTCCCCTGCAACTCATTAAAAAGAGATTCTTTCTTTGAAGGGTAGAGAAAGGACAAAAGTCCCAGTGTGCACAAATACTGGCTTACAGCTTTGTCCCGTTACCTTGTATGGGGATGCTGCCCTGTGAGAGCCTGACTTACTAGCAGCAGGTTTCCTTTCCACACAAGAGAGGTTTTATGTTTCCTTATCTTAGGAGAAGGAATGAGGAATTTAGTACTAGAGGAAAAAGGTTTATGAACTCATCGGTGTTTCGAAACCAGAGCAGAGTTTTGGAGTTCCTCAGGCCCCTGAACTTCCTGACACCCAGTGTCTGCAGGCACAACAGCTCATGGCCTGGGGCTGTCAAGACTTCTTGCAGACCCAGCCATGTCTACTGGAGAGTCTGCAAGCACAGCAAAGCCAAAACTCTGTCCATGTGCAGATAGCTGACTCTCGTATGGTCCCTTTAAGGTCTGCTGGCCTTTTTGATAGACCTGGCCAGTCATTCATGGTAATTCAAACACACAATTTAAACTTTAAAAGTCATTGCTGCTTTCCAGGTCTTCTTAGTATATCTGATCTGGCAGAATGCAGCAGGTGCTTCGACCAGGGACTAGGTCCTCCAGTGCTCTCGTGCTTGTAGCCTCATTCTTCAGCCTCTCCGCTCTGTGGGAAGCTGCTGTTGGGTAGGACTGGACTCTGTGTACCTGCCTGTAGCAGCAGCCTCCTGGAACCCTCCTGCTCCGTGCTGCGTGCGAAGGCACTGCTCAGCTCCAGCAACACCGTGCCTCTGCCTGTGCTGCCAGGACCCCGCACGTGTCTGGAACAGCAGCTGTGGCCATGCCCTGACTGTGGCCACTGCCATTGCTCGCCTCGGGGTGTGTGTTCTGCCGCAGTCCCGGCTTTGCAAACAGGGCTGTGCTTCCCACAGGGTGGCTCCGGGCAGGGTGTGTGCTGACACCAGGTGAGATGTTCGTGGTTTGAGGGTAAGATCAGACAATTGTGGGACAGTTGTGCTTTTAGCACTTCTCGATGTCTCTGCAGAGCTGTCAGGAGGAGTCCATGGATGGAGGGCACCTCAGAGCTCTGCTCTGAACATTAGGAAACCCTCAATCCGCCATTAAAATTGTGTGACAGTCTACGTCTACCTTGTGACTTGTCGGAGGCTTCAACAGTTTCTGCTACTTCTTCCTCTCGAAGCTGTGGGCATTTTCAGGACACTGTCTGCCTCGCTGCATGAGGATGATTCTGACAGCACTTGTTGCATTTGAAATGCAAGGTGTTTCCTTACAACTGTGCCAGCCCTTTTGCTCGGTCTGCTGCAGAGCCCGGAGCAGCCCGTGGCCGCTCTGGGCAGGAGGTTGGTCTGCCCATGCTGGGGGAAGCAGCTGCAGTGCAGCTGGCTCTGCGGAGCCCTGTGTGTGCACACGCGTAAGCACAACATCCCAGTGGGCAGCTGGGGGGCCTTATGCCCCGCTGATTCATTTGTCTCCTGCCTCCTCCTCTGAAGCCAACTGTAAGAACTGGATTTTCCCATGTTGGAGACGTGACCTGCGGGGTCCTCCCATTGTGCTGGTGATGGGGGAGCTGCCAGGTGAGGTCCGTGGCTGTGCTGAGCGAGAGTCCCTGCAAGGACTCTGCTCCTTGCCATGCCAGAGCCCCCTGGAGCAACTCTTTGTACTCGAGATTTCTGAGCTGTCTGTGGGGAGGCTCAGCTTGGAGGCGAGATCTGAAGGCAGGAAGTGACTCAGTGGTGCTACGAACAGGCGGCTGAAGGCTTGAAGCAACACTGCTCTGGGGTTTCTCAGTGAGGGCTGGGTCTGGCCAGGGTGTCCTGCTGCAACACTCGACATCTTTCTGGCAACCTGCCTCCAGCCTCCAACTCCAAAGCAGGATCTCCCTTTAACAGCAGGTCGGCGATGTTGTACCCACTGCATCAGAACTACAGCCACACTCGAGGGTTTGGGAGCAGAGCAAAGAGGGCACAGACAGAGGCAGCAGCATGTGGAGAAACCCGTGCAGCACCCCAGGAAGCTGATCACTGCTGGCCCAGAGAGCTCGGGCAGGCTCAGGGCAATGACCCTGAGCAGGTTCGCAGAAGCTGTGTCAGGAAACATGGACCAAAAACGTTCCCAGCCTAACAGAAGGTCTGGAGCTGCACCTCGGAGCAAGCAGCTGGTTTCCCTTTTAGGGTCCGTGGCAGTCAGAAATGATTTCACGCAGATTCCAGGACCCATAATGGTTCTGGAAGACCAAGAGGAACAAAAATCGTTCTTCTCCTCTTCTGACCTTGGAGGACCGTCTTCCAAAGCCTCATCCCTGGGCATTTTCATCCTTACATGGGGAACGCTTGCCTGTCCCAGTGAGGTTGAGCTTTCTCCTCTGCATGTTTGCGATTGCACAAGCCATGCGCAGAGCAGCCCAGGGGAGATGAGAATAGGCAGGAACCTGACAGACAGTCAAAGGCAGGTCTGTTCCTGTGCCCTGGAAAGATTAAGTGTTTCCCTAGGAATAGCCTTATGGGTTGCTCTAGGATCACTTTGTGGAGCAGCTGCTTGTGACCTGACAACAAACTGGTGTGCAGTTACACAGGGTTACAAGTTCACCATATACATGAGCCCTCTCACTGAAGGAGCTCGTTGTGGCAGGAATCACCTCAAAAGGCTGGTTAAGCTCTTAAGTGGTTGTGTGCAGCAGGAAGGCTGCCCCCGGACAGTCCGTGCTGCCTCCTTTACATAACAGGTCCCCAGTTTATCGACACTAAAATTAAAGTAGTAATCTCCTGGGGCTGTTGCTAAGCCATCTGCTGTGTTACTGCGGACAATGACACCAGGGTGGTGGTAGGTGCATGTTACTCTCTAATTAGAAAGTGGACTCTGCTGCGCGTCCTTGACAAATTGCTGACCTTTCTCATACGTGAAACTATTCTGAGCTCTGTTCCAGACTGATCACATTTGCATCCCAGAGCACTTTAAACGTTGTTGGTGAGAGGAGCTCTTGTTCCCAAAGCTGTTTGTTCATGGGCACAGGAGAGGAGCCGAACTTCCTTTCCATGCGCACAGCTATATCTGTCGAAGGGAAAGGGTAGGCAGCTGGCAGGCATATATCTGCTGTTTATTTTTGCCCTCAGACAGCCAGCAAGACAGCTGAGAGAATACCCAACATCCAGCTCCACCGTCCCTGTGTACCTGCCTCAGTAGAGCTTGTTCCACAGGGACTCGGCTATCTGGTAATGGGCAAGCAAACACGCTCTTTGCAGCTGGAATCCCGTCATTTTAGGGCAACACCTCTGCTCGTATTTGACGGTGTTGCCGATGTCAGGCTAGCACACAGCTAATGTTTACAGGGAGGTGCAGACTGCAAGGTATGAGCCCATGCGAATTAGCACACAGTGACTGCCTGTATTGTGCCTGCTACAGCTCAGCCTTGGTTAAAGGGTTTTTTGAGTGCATTTTAAAACCCCAGCTCTTTTCTGCATGATCAGAGACAATTCCCAGGTTCAGCCTTACAATCACAGTAAGAATACTGGGCTTTTGTACTCTTTCCTTTACTCTGTTTCTTTTGTCCCACCTTCCTCTGCTCCATGAACTCGGTCCCTGGCAGTGCCACATCCTCGGGGGTGAAGATGCTGCGTTTGCTTTGGCGTGGCACAGGGCTTTGACACCGCTGCCCAGCGCTGCATGTGAGACCAGAACAAAGGGAGCAAACAGCTTATCTAATACAAATAACCCTGAGCAAACTTCCTGGGCCTGTTCCTTGTTCTGTGGGGAGGGCAGCATGGATTCTGATCCCTTATGCTCTCACAGCCTCGGCCACGTGAGGCTCCTGGGACTTGCTCTGCTGGCAGTCCCTGCCTCTGCCAGCCCACTCGGACCCCGTGGCCTGGAGAGCAGGAGCTTGGCTCACACGGCATGCGACAGAGGAGGACTCTGGGGAGAAACTACTCAAAGCGGAGGCAAGCATGGCACCCTGCTTTGGGGTCTTCCTTGGTACAGCATTTTCAGAGGGTTTCTACAGTTTCCACTTCCTCTTCTGTGTTGATCTGTGTCACGCAGGGCTGTGGGGCACCCACCAGCATGAGGCTGTTGCTGGGGTCCTGCGACATGGGGAAATGCTATCCCTTGTCTGGGGACCAGGGCTCATGGAGGGGCAGTGTTGGGGTCAGGTGCAGCAGCACTCAGGAGACTGAGTCTGTGTCACCAGTAGAACCCAAGTCATCTCCACTGAAGTTGCTTTCCCTTCCATCTCATTTTCTGATGTCCTCTGACCCCATATTACAGGACCACAGAGATAAAGCGCAGCCCATTGAGCAAACA
>NW_010426770.1:9427-10087 GCF_000710305.1 Buceros rhinoceros silvestris | reverse complement strand
GCGCAGCCCATAGAGCAAACGTGGCACCCCCCCGCCGTACCAGGGCTCCCAGGGCAGGAGAGCTCATTAGAGGCCCTTTTATTACAGACACACCTTGGAAAGTTCCCTTTGACAGGGCTGGGAGCAGGAGGGTGATTAACTGGAGTTCCATTCTGTGCCAGAGAGAAAGGTCCTGGGTGGCTTCAGGAAGCGAAGGTGTGGGGTGGCAGAGGAGGCAGGGGTGGGTGAGAAGCAGCCAGGAGCCGTGCGGGGCGCTGAGGGTTGCAGGAGCTGCTGCCTAGCTGGGTGAGCACCTCGTGGGATGCCCCAAAGGGAGAGGACGCTGGAGACAGGGCTGGGGCAGCGGGTCCGGTTGGGTGCCCAGGCACCTCGGCAGAGCGGTGGCCCCACACCCGCGCGTGGCCGTGCACAGCAGCCTGCCGCGCTGGAGGGCACGGGGCGGTCAGCGGAGCAGGCAGCGGCCGGGCAGCAGCTGGGTAATGAGGGTGTCTGAAAAGGGACTTTGTTGCGCCGCTGTTGGTCACGTAGTCGTGTGGGAACACTGGATGTATTCACCGGCAGGGCTATCGGCACATACCAGGCTTGACAACAGCTGGGAGCTGCAGCTTGACCAAGAATAGCCTGGGGAGCTCGCTGCCGTGAGTCAGAGCCGTCTGGGCT
>NW_010426770.1:4226-9208 GCF_000710305.1 Buceros rhinoceros silvestris | reverse complement strand
GCCCTGCTAAGCGGTAGATTGAGCCGTAGCAGCTCTTTCTAAAGGGGGTGGGTTCGTGAAGGAACTGCAGCGTGCGGCACCCTGGAGCTGACTGCTGGGGTGTAATTCCATGGGCTTGTCTACACTTGATAGCAGCCTCTGTTAAAGAAGGGTGTGACTTTGCAAGTGGAAAACTCCATATTTAGGAATAACCAGGTTAAACCAAACAGAAGGAGGATACTATTGTTTTGGAGTGAGTGCTCCTGAGACAGGGGAATAGTTCCACAAACCTCTTGTCTGAGAGGGAGACAAGGAGCAGCGAGGGGTGTCTGAACTCCTGCGTGCAAAACGCCAGCACCTCTATTGCTTGTAGAACCCCCACCCTTCCCAACACTTTCTCCCCAAAGACTGTTTGTAGATGGAGCAACATGTGCAAAACAGTTTGCTGGGATGTGGCTCCAGAGCCTGATTTCTGCTTCCCTGTGGAGCAGCTGCTTTAATGTTCTGGAGAAGTTCCAGAACCTGAAATTCTGGCAGCCCCATCAGGCAGAGCATCAGCTCACGGGCTCAGGGGGAATCTTGCCTCTGGTCCAGGCCCTGCCGATGGCTGAGTGTGGGTCTCTGAAGGGCTGCCTGGCAGACAGGTCTCCCTCAAAGGTGGCTGATAGTGGATGTGCACCCACATGGTGTGAGGATGGTCCCATCCTTGGTGCCAAATCAAAACCTTCCATGCAAAAAAATTCTCGCTTTTAGTCATTGTTTACAGGCGGCAGATGGGGAGAGCGGGGCTGCCTGCTCATGTCTGCAGGTTTCTCTGAGTGGTGCCTACGAGCACCAGCTGTTGCACTTGAGTGTAAACCTGAAACCAGATGCATCCCGGGCCCTGGGTGTGCACTGGCTTTTCTGGAAGCGCGTACAGCCACGGAGCAGGCGCAGCAGCTCAGCTCTGTGTCCTGTCCTGACAGTGGCTGCTTGTTGGCTCCGCACAGCACTCGTGGTCCTTGCCTTCTGGAGATGGCCGGGCTGTGCGGGGACATCTTGGGCAGCGTAAGCTGACACTGACCCAGCATCTCGCTGATCTCGCAGCAGGTGAAGGAGGCCCTCAGCCTGGCACCATGACAGAGTGCTTTGACTGCGACAACTGCAAGGAGTCCTTGTATGGGCGCAAGTACATCCAGATGGACAATGGCCCGTACTGCATCCCCTGCTACGATGCCCACTTTGCCAACACCTGCGATGAGTGCAAAGAGCTGATTGGCCATGACTGCAGAGTGAGTACGGGACCCCGGGGCCGGGCAGGACAGTTCCCTGGGGTGGCCGGTCCCCTCCTCATCTCGGGGCTGTCCTCCCCAGGAGCTCTACTATGAGGATCGCCACTACCACGAGCACTGCTTCCGTTGCTTCCGCTGCGACCGTTCTCTGGCTGACGAGCCGTTCACCTGCCAAGGCGAGGAGCTGCTGTGCAACGACTGCTACTGCAGCGAGTTCTCTTCCAAGTGCATCGCCTGTGAGAAGACTGTCATGCCAGGTAGGAGCAGGCAGAATCAAGCCTGCAGTTTGTCCCTGGTCTCCGCGGTGTCAGCTGGGGCTGCAGGATCCAGCACTAGGGCAGCAAGGAAGAGAGCTATGCTTCCGCTCTCCTGCCCTGCTGCCACCGCACAGAGCAGGCTGGGCACTTGTCTGGCAAGACAGTGGGATCCTGGGCTGCAGTCATCAGGGCAGCCCTGTCTGTCCGTTCCCCTTTTCCATGGGGAAGTGAGCTAGGGAGGAGATAACAAAGGGTTTCCTGGGCGGTTTATGGTGCTGACACAGAAGATTTAAAGTGTATGAGCACCTCTGGAGATGGCCTGAGGCAAAGGAGTGTCTGCCTGGCCATTCTGGCACCATCTTCAGATGGAGATCACAACAGGCGTCTCTGCCTGTGTGCCGGTGCTGGGGACATATTCCCGCAGCCCTCCCCGTGTGGCTCTAGGGTGGGCCTGTGTCCCTCCCTCTCTAGCTGCCTGTGCTGTCGGACCACAGCTTACCCTGCACAGCCTCCTGTGCCCGCTGCGTGCCTGTGCCGCTCCCTCCTGTCACTGTGAACGGCTCTCTCTGCAGGATCCCGTAAGCTGGAGTACAACGGACAGACCTGGCATGAGCATTGCTTCATATGCAGCAGCTGCCAGCAGCCCATCGGGTCACGGTCCTTCATCCCAGACAAGAAGGATTATTACTGTGTCCCCTGTTACGAGAGCAAGTTCGCTCCTCGCTGCACTCGTTGCAAAAAGGTATGTCTGGCCTGGCAGCCCAAAGCCCCTGAGTTCTCTGGCATGGGGACATGTTCCTGCTCCTGCCTGAGCCCACCAGAGAAGGGTTCAGGCACCAGCGCCCCGTACAGCTGCTGGTCATGGCTGCAGCCTGTTTCCTCTGTGTCACTGGTGTGCGCTCTCTTCCTGCAGACCCTCACCAAGGGAGGAGTGACGTACCGGGACGAGCCGTGGCACAAGGAGTGTTTTGTCTGCACGGGCTGCAAGACGCCCCTGGCCGGCCAGCAGTTCACCTCCCAGGATGACAACCCATACTGCATCAAGTGCTTCGGGAACCTCTATGCCAAGAAGTGCAGTGCCTGCACGAAGCCCATCACAGGTGAGCAGAAGGGCCCTGGTTAGTGGGTGCTTCCGCAGAGCAGGGCATGACCAACCCACCCTGTTTCCAGACACATGGTGACTGCTCTGGGGGAAACGCCCATCTCAAGCGCACGTGTCAGCCATGCCCGTGTGATGCTCCTACACGTCTCCACACAGCAGCCTTGCTCTGGTGTCTCCAGGCACTTCAGATCTCCTGGGGACAAATGCTGGGGAGTGCAAGGTGCCCTCAGGCACGTCCGTCCCCCACAGAAACAACCGCGAGGAACCCTATGAGAGAGGATATTGCAGTGGTCCTAGGGCTGCTTGTGCCCCTTCAGAGGAATTCCCTCTGCCCAGGGGGAAAGGTTGCCAAACTGACCCCTCTCAGCGTGACCTCGTCTCTAGCTTGCTGTGTCTGAGGCTGGTGGCCTTGTGCTGTGGGAAGATTGCTCACAGACAGGGAAAGCCTGAGACTTCCAGCCATAGCTAGAGCAGCGACTGCTGAAGGGGAATCTGGACCTGTTGTACCTACCCAAGACAGGAGAAGCAGGGGATCCCCTTCTGCAGAAACCCCTGAAAGGGTCTGCTTTTCTTCCTGTCCTCCACCACTCGACCTTTCCCTCCACTGCTGGGGAGGCGAGCAAAGCCATGAATCAGCTGGTGACTCAGAGGGTGACTCCGGCAGAGGACAAGGCAGCTCCCGGGCACCCTGCTTCCTGTCTGGTGCTGATCAGGTTGTCACAGTCCCGGGGAGAAGCAGCTCACTGCCCACCAGTCCAGCTGCTGCCGGCAGAGGAAGGAAGCTGCCTGCAGAGCCTTTGCAGGAGCCCAGCCTGGGCGGGTGCAGGAGGGCTCTTCCCAGGACTTCACTAGCCACAACCTTGGGAGTTGCTGCTCCAGGCAGCGCTGCTGGGGGCTCCCCACAGCCCCCATGTTCACTGTGATGGTGCAGCTCTGCTCCTCTCTGGCAAGGAAACGGTGTTCTGGTCTGAGGATCTCAACCCTGCCAAATCTGGTGTGAAATCATCATGGTCCTCTTTCCCCACGCGAGTGAAGATTCCTGTTTCAGGATGTTGGGGTGTTTGGGTGCTGCAGAGCAGACTGCGTGTGCAGACCTGAGCTGGAGATGAACAGGCCAAGACTCAATCTGTGTGGAAAGCTCGTCCCGGTTTCCCCAGGGGTTCTAATGCTGCACTCTGTCCCTCCAATAGGCTTTGGCGGTGGTAAATACGTCTCCTTTGAGGACCGTCACTGGCACCACAACTGCTTCAACTGCGCCCGCTGCAACACCTCGCTGGTCGGGAAAGGCTTCATCCCCGACAACGATGAGATCCTGTGCCGCGACTGCAGCAGTGACCTATGAGCCTCCGAGGACACCGTGGGGCAGGGGCTTTCTCTATTCTTCAGGTCTTTGTGCCAGATGCCCCAACAACGTTTCAGGGGCAAGGCACAAGGCACAGGAGATGGGGACCGACCCTGAACCGCGGTGTGTTCAGGGCGGTCCTGTGCCCCTCCCTGAAGGCTAGAGTACGCTGTGCTATGGCTCTATGCAGAGTCAAAGCTAAATAAAGTTGAAAAAGGAGCTTCAAAACACACCCCCACCCCCCTCCCCATTATTTACTCTTTCCTTTTGCTTCCTGTCTGACCAGGCATGAGCTGAGTCCAGGGCCCCAGCTGAGCAAAGGGCAGCAGCAGCAGCTTCAGCGCTGGGCTGCTGGATCTGCACGCTGGCAGCATGTACCTGCTCCCCTGGCACAGCGCTGGCTTTTCTCTTTTCCCCATGTGCTCCTCTTGCTCTGTGTGACAGAAGGCAGCAGCTCCTGGTCCGTGTAGCTTGGCTGTGCTGGCCTGCATAGCAGATGGCTTCGGCGACCTGGGCGTGAAGGGTGCGCTCTGCCCTGTTTAGGAGGTCTGGGGACACCGGGTGGGAGGGTGGCCAGGAGAAGAGCATGTGTCCAGCCAGATGGAATCCACCTCCGGATTTCTGTAGCCATCTCCCTACTGGCAGGCCAGACCCTTTGCTCTGCACTTCATTCAGATGTGGATGAGGAGCTCAAATCGCTCACAGGTACAGGGCGTACTGCCCCCACGACCTCCCTGCCCCGTTCTTGCCATCTGTGCCGAGCTCTCCACAGCTGCTCCTTGGTGCCTGAGCTGGAGGCCCCTGGTGGTGTCCCCAGGATGGCCTGGCTGAGCCCTGGAAGGTGCTGAAGGCCAAGAACACCCAGGGCTTTACTTCTGCTCCACCCCTCTGCTGCAGCTGCACTGGGAGCAGTGGAGCTGAGGAGGGTCTACAGGAGCACAGGGCTCCAGGTCAGAGGTCAGCCGAGAGGGTAGTCAGGGTCTCTATAACCTGCTCAGCTAGGGCTGAGTGTCCCCCCCACCAGCGGCTCC
>NW_010426770.1:3278-4126 GCF_000710305.1 Buceros rhinoceros silvestris | reverse complement strand
CTGCAGCCGCATAATCCCTCGCTGTGTCCCAAACAAGAAGTAAAACAAAAGTGGCACCAGGGCTGCCCTGAGGAGGGGTGTCGCATCTCCCACGTCCCCTATGTTGTCCCTAATGGTGCGAAATATGACTCCTTGAGCCATCCCAGACTCACACAAGGGCTTGAGCCGTCCCTGCCCAGTGGCTGAGCTGGTTCCAGGCCCCCCTGAGGCCTCTCTGTGGTGGGATGTTCATGTCTGCCTTGTCCCTACATCCCTTTTGCTTCTGTCTTGCTGGGGCACTTAATGCTGACCCTGCTTCCCTGCTTGGACACCCACGTGCTTTTCTGAAAGCATCTTGTGATTTCTCTCCCTTTTGTACCCTTTTGTCACGAAAATGTTGTTTTGTAACCAGCTGCAGGGTGGTGGAGGGGCCAGCCCCCCCCAGCTCCCTGAGGACCTGTTATGCATGTTGAACTGTTATTAACTCTGTATGCAGATCCTTGTTGAACCCTCGCGTGAAAGCTTTGATGCAGGCAAATCAGTTTGTGTGTTTGCTACTCCGAGAAGCTTGGAGCGGTCTCTGGAAGGAAGTGTCCTAAACCTCGGCCTCCTCTGTATTTCCTATGGCTTTATACAATAAACTCTCCTAGTGACGCTTGGTCTGGTGCGTCCTCAAACAGCAGTGCCGGGCAGAGCCCGCTCTGAAGTGGTGCTGCGGCTCTGCCCAGCCCTGTCCTCGCCTCGACCCCCACAGAGCTCAGGCCTGCCCAGCCCTGGACCACGCACCCAGCATCAGCTGCACCGCTCCCTGGGCTCGGGCAGAAGAGCAGCAGCTCCCTGGCCCTGCTGGGGGGCTGCAGTGGGTTCCT
>NW_010426770.1:1913-3153 GCF_000710305.1 Buceros rhinoceros silvestris | reverse complement strand
CGGTCTGTCCATGCCCGCTGTCTGCCTGGGCAGGCTCCTCAGCCCGGCGCTGCAAGGGCTGGCTGTTGGGTTGGGCTCAGCAGCAGCCAGGATGCTGCTCTGCCGCGGGAGCTGGCCTGGAACGCTACGGTACCAAATCGTGTCCTGCTGGGCAGCCGGGTTTCCTTCCCCCTGCAATACGCACTCCCAGTACTCCCCAGTCCGTATACGCAGGCTGTGGGGAGGAGGTTGCTGCAGTCTCCGTCGGGGTAACAGTGGTCTCCTCCTGACAGCCCTCCCCACCGCGGTGCGTGCTCATTACTCGCTTTTATCAGCTGGGGAGCCATTTATCTCCCTAACATCTGAAAATACTTTCCACAGATTCCTTTACGTTTACTAACAGCTGCCACAGCTTCCTCTGGGCTTGCCCCCCGCACCCGCTCCATTCCCCCCGCGCGGTGGCTCGGCTCCGGCGGGGCCATGTGGGACCACGGCGCAGGCTCTGTGCAGGCACATTCCAGCTCCTTCCAAAGGCTCCTGCTCTGGCAGCTAACGGCCTCTTTCCAAGGAAGATTCTTGTTGCAATTGCTGCCCTGTGACCTTCGCCAGGCTCTGGTTTTGCTGCTGCTCGGCCTCAGAGGGTGAGTGAGCAGCTCCAGCCCGGGAGGTTTCCAGCGGAGCCCGTCCTCCAGCAGCAGCACCACAAACCCTTGTTTCTGCAGCGCTGTTTCCAGGGATTAACCACAAAGGGTTTCTGTACAAAGGGCCCCCGGGCTCCTCTTTCAGGCAGCCTCAAGAGCCTCACGTTTTTAACCAAAAAAGGAAATGACCCAGCTGCACGTAGCACTGGAACATCTGGATTTTATCCCTGTCATGAATGGGTCATGGCTCTGCACAGACCAGTGCCTGATTTACGGGAGGGGGAGGGTGATGTCATGCACAAACATCCCCCAAGACTCCTGGAGTGCGGGTCTGAAACACTCATGAAAATGTTATGGAGCCCAGGCGAGCAGCGCAGGGGGGAGGGCAGGGCTGGAGCCGGGTGAAGTGGGAGCAGGGAACCTCGCTGGGAGCCCAGGGCAGCGCTGGGGGTATGAAAGGCATCAACCAAATGTGCCCGAGCTGTGCTCACCTGCTCCACCGGCACAGGATCAGGGACCGTGCGTGCAGCCCAACGGGCAGAGCCAGGTCCCAGCCGCTGCCTGCGCCAGCGCCAGTGAGCTGTCCCGACAGGGGCTGCCTGCTCCGGGCCAGGGCAAGG
>NW_010426770.1:1426-1825 GCF_000710305.1 Buceros rhinoceros silvestris | reverse complement strand
CAGCTCCCCGGACGGGGGCTGCCTGCTCCGGGCCAGGGCAAGGGCCGGGGGAGAGCAGGGCCCTGCCACAGCCCCCTGGTGCAGCTGCAAGGTTTGGGCTGGGCTGGGGACAAGGACAGGGACGTGATGCTCCCCAGTGCCTGGAAGCAGCCTTGTGTCACAGCCCAGGGCAGCAGAAGCAGCTGACTACGGACTCGCGCAGCTGGCCGTGCAGCGGTGCCCGTGCTGGCCTTGTGCCAGCCGTGTGCTTCCTCCCCCCGAGATGGACGCAGCTGCTCCTGGCTCAGGCTCGCCACAGGCAGCAGTTTCACTTCCCAGAGGTTTGTTCTCTTTCCAGCCGAGATTCCCTGGAGCAGAGCTGAGCCGCGGGCGTGTCGGGTACCGTCCGCGTGGCAGTAG
>NW_010426770.1:0-1293 GCF_000710305.1 Buceros rhinoceros silvestris | reverse complement strand
GGTACCGTCCGCGTGGCAGTAGCCGTGCCAGTGCCCCAGAGCTGCCAGGAGCCAGCAAGGCCTGCCCCTGCCTGCGGCCAGGAGGGAAGGAAGGGCTGATCCCAGCTCCCAGCTGCCCCTTTGCTGGCATCTGCCCCTTTTCCAGCTGTAGCCGCACACAGGTTCAGGCAGAGAGTCCATTGTGCCGGTAACGCCTCGTCCGAGTGTCCCAAACCCCTCTCGGACCTGCCTCGGCTGCTCCCACAGCCCTCGAGGTGACAGGTCAGGAGGCTGCGCTGGCGCGGGGTGAGGCTGGAGGTTCTGGCTTGGCCCTGCTATGGTCACAGGCAGGTCCCAGGCTGGTGGGAGAGCCCTGTTACAGAGCGAACAGCTCTCCTCTGACTCCGATGGTGTTAGGAGGCATGGAGGAGGTTACAGCCAGGCAGAACCTTGCATGTGTACTGTGAACACTCCCCCGGGTCTTTTTTTGTTGTCTCTTTGCCCCCACCCTGCCAGAGCAGCACCTAGGGAAGGTCCTGGGGCGATGGGGAAGGAGCGGTAGCTCAGAACGAGTAGCTTTGCTCCTATCATCCCAACCTTCTTTCCAGGAGACCTGCGCCATGTCCCTCCCCGCTTTGTCCTGCAGCCACTGGACAGAACGGCACCTCCTGGGGCAACCTGCTCCCAGGTGCCATTTGGGGGGGAGGAGGAGGCCGGCCACAAGGGGGTTGGTCTTGTCCCACCTCAGCCCTCCTAATCCAGCAGCCCAAAATAAAGAGGCCACGTGGCTGGATGGGATGTTGCTGGATTTCAACTCCTTCCCTTTCCAGGAATGAAGTTTCATGCAAAGGGAAATGGAAGAACATGAAGTTCAGGATCTTATCTCCGTTTTTATTTTTAGACAGGAATCAAGAGGAAGAAATGACGTACTTCGGGCAGCCTGTAGTGCAAAAGAGTCGTTAAAGGCAATATTCTTACCTTAGGTATCATGCTCTCCAGTGAAATGGCTCTTCCCAGGGCAGGATCACATTTGTCTGCGTAAATAAGCCACATTTTTTTTTGGTTGTTGCTTTTGGCTTAAAGCACTGTACCATGCATGGCAGAAAAACACGAATAATGTATTTGTGAGTTAAAATTTAATTACAGCTTTGCATTTGGCAAATTGGGGGCAAAGCACGGGCACGATCTCTGCTTGGCACATGGGGTGGGTCTGCAGAAGGCAATTAAAATCAATTAAAATCAAGACCCCCGGGCGCCGCAGTGCTCCAGGGGACAGGCAGGGCTCTGGCAGCCCAGGCTGCGTGGCTCTCCCTC
>NW_010426769.1:4591-5017 GCF_000710305.1 Buceros rhinoceros silvestris | reverse complement strand
GCAGGGCCGGGGGGGGAAAATCCCTTCCCAGTGGCTGGAAAATGCCCCCGCAGCCAGGAAGCAGCCCGCTGCTGCCAACAAGGTGCTGCGGAAGCAGACAGGTTACCCCCAGAATGTGCGGGGAATTTTGGGACACCCCTCACCTGTCGGCACGGAGAGCGGGGAGAGAGGCCGCGAGAGGGTGGGAGAGGGGGTGCCCACCACTAAGCTCTTCCTATTGCTGCTTCGGCAACTAGGGAAGAAAAAGAAGGAATTACTTCGGGGAAGCGAAGGACGGGCAGGGACGGACGGGCTCGCACACACGCGGGTCCATTCGTACGTGATGCCCTGTGCCAGGGGACACGGCTCCATCACCCCATCGATTACGGCTCTCCCGCCGCAGGGAAGATCTGTCCCTGGTTCAGCCCTGCCAGAGACGGGTTGACC
>NW_010426769.1:3033-4427 GCF_000710305.1 Buceros rhinoceros silvestris | reverse complement strand
GGTTATTTTTAACGATGAACCGTCTCGTCGATGTCCCACTTCTGGTTTCGGCTCACTGGGGAGGGCAGAGGCAGGCGGCCCCTTGGGCAACGGGCCTCCGAGGGCAGGAATAGAAAAGGGGATGTAAAAGGAGGAAGCGATGGCAATGCCAAGTGGCGTGGCCTCAGGCCACAACTCGACCTGCTCCATCACGTGGAAAATGAACCCAGTTCCTGTAAATCTCTTTACATTCGGCAGTTCCCATGTCACAGCGGGGAGGATAGTTGGTGCCCAGCCCCCCGAGCCTCTGTGGTGTCACTGGGCACTTGTGATGCCATGGTAGAGGTCCGGCTCGGCTGCGCTCTGGCACACGTGTGCCAGCACCGGCGGAAAAGCAGCACCACGTGCAGGTCCACACTGATGCACCAGCACCCCAACACCCCAACCACCCCAAAACTCCCATCCCAGTACCGCACCCCAGCATCCTATGGAGCTCCTCTGGAACAACTGAAAGGCCTCGTCCGCAAGCGCCAGGTCTCCCTATTGCTATCTCCATCCCACGCTCCCAAATCACGCGAGTTCAACCCTTCTTGCAAGAATTTCCTGTTCTCCTTCCACAGCGTAGAGCAGAAGATCACGCATGAGGACAACCTTCCCCTTCCTCGCTCTGCGCTTCCTCAGGCTGCAAATCCTGCAAAGGCGATGCTGAATTTCCTCACTGGGCTGGGCGCGGGAACCCGCACGGATGCCGCTAATTAAAGGACATTGTTCAACATCACGCCACGGCCAGATACAGTCGCACAATCGAGAGCACGACCCCCGAGCGAAGGGATTCTCTTTGGATCCCAAAACCAGAAGCGATCCAGAGTGCAAAGGACGGTGTTTCACAACACGCCGTCCCTCCAGACGGATGTACACAGCACCGATGCTCGGCCAGCGCCGGCGATGTGCGGTCAGAGCTCTGCACACGTGGCCAGAGAGCTCTGCACGCGATGGCCGGCGCCCTGTCCCCTTCCCGTCCCCTCCCCCCGGGGTTTCCACCCCAAAACTATATGCCCCAACTCTTCTGCTCGCGACGGAAGGGCTTGGCCAAGCTGGCACGGGGGGAGGCTGCTTGGCCCCCCAAAAAACCCTTTCTCTGCTGGCTGCACCCTCTTTGCACCCAGGATGAGGGGTCCCTGGGAACCCCCCCGGGACACGCGCCACCCAGCCACCCTGAGCGCACCCTGAGCTGTGGCGGCTTTGAAGGGCTCAGAACCTCCTGCTCAGCACCAGAGCTGAGCTGGGATGCTGAGGGGAGGCAGAAACCTTCTCCTCCCCGATCATTCACCCCTTCGGGCCCCTGCCTGGCCCCTCTGCTGGCTTTCCTTGTTTGCGCACCGATTGCAGCACCCACAGCTGCACCCTCAGAGCCC
>NW_010426769.1:2290-2876 GCF_000710305.1 Buceros rhinoceros silvestris | reverse complement strand
ACCAGCCTCTGGTGGCTGCCGGCTCTGCGGGCTGGATGGGAAACTGAGGCACTGCAAGCAAACCCGCTGCACCCCCGAAGCGGCACAAGCAGAGCTTTATTAACCGGGGGAGCTGCGGAGAGCAGCCAGCTTTGGGGCTGCTTCACCGTTCGGTCTGCCACGGGCACCAGGGTGCCGGGGTGTCCAGCACGAGGGGACATCCCAGGGGACAAGGGGCTGGCTCCTGCTCACTCAGTTTCATTTTGGAAGTGAAAAACACCCTTTTAACGAAGCCAGTTCCAGTAATGGTGACTTAGAGGGAGGCCGACGTTTCCTGTTTCCGCCCGCTCCACCCTCGGCTCCGCAACCATCTTGCACCACTTTAACCCCCCTTCGCCTGCTGCATCGTCTGCAGCTGGTTCCCATCCTTCCCAGCATGGAAACCTCGGGCTAGAAACACAGCAGAGCAAGGGCTGCTGCCCTCTCTGCCTCCCTCACCTAATTGCAGGCTTGGTACCAAAAATGGAGTGGAAAATCGCCGTCAGCAGCTCCCACGCTGCTCGTCCTGAGGCTGCCGCGGCCTGCGCGTTCGGCAGCTTCTTCCAAG
>NW_010426769.1:1786-2219 GCF_000710305.1 Buceros rhinoceros silvestris | reverse complement strand
AAAGGGAGTGGAAAATCGCCGGCAGCAGCTCCCCCGCTGCTCGTCCTGAGGCTGCCGTGGCCTCGCTGTCCGGCACTTCTTTCAAAGGATGCGGAAAGTGTGTGACAGCCAGTGTGACCCCAAAGCCAGGAGCAAAATAGTGTCACTCGTCCTGGAGCTGCCTGTGAGGAGGAACCAGCACCTCCCGCTGCCTGTCAGCACCTGCACCAGCACCCAGCCTCGGCACGGCAGGGTCGGGATGTCCACGGGCGGGAGATGGAGCAAAACTGGGCAGCTTCTGGGAGGGGAAGGGCAGGGTCTGGCCATGCAGCCCAACACCGGTGTCCCTAACCCGCTAATGGCTCCACTAGGATCCAGGCGAGCGGCATTGGGTGGCAGGGGGTCAGCACCATGCGACACCAAGGGTGATGCCCAACCACCCCGCCACAGGCAG
>NW_010426769.1:528-1005 GCF_000710305.1 Buceros rhinoceros silvestris | reverse complement strand
CTGCCTCTGGGGATTGAGGCTGGCGTGGGGGAGGCTGGGGACCTGGGTCTGGATGGTAAAAGGCAACACACTGCCTGGCACAAGGCACATACAACCCCTCCACACCTTCGCAACCCCACCCGGCACCCAGCATCGCTCTGGAGCCACCCCAGCCCCTCGTCCCACCCCAGCCGAAAGTCTGATGCTGCGGATGCCCTTATTAACCCACCCCAGAGCACCGAGCAATGCGCTGGGCACCTCCCAAGAGCAAAATCCCAAATCCTCACAGAGAATCGTGGGGTGACGAGATGGGAATAGACTTATTTATTTCTTTCCGTTGCAAGAAAACAGCCTAAAGCCTACCAACCCCAGCCCCACACCCCGGGGTGCATCTCTGCACGGCCCCGTGCCGCAGTTTCCCATTAGCAGGTAGGAACTGGTACCTGTTACATCTGCTGGCACGTTTTTCTGCGGTGTGCGAGGTCTGAACAGCCACAG
>NW_010426769.1:0-391 GCF_000710305.1 Buceros rhinoceros silvestris | reverse complement strand
CGCCCCCAGGCAGCATCCACGGAGAAGAAGAGCCCCGTCAGCCACCGAAACACCAGCCGTCCTGTCCCACACCGGCCATCTCAGTATCCCCCCGCGGGAAATTAGGATCCCTCAGCCCTCTTAATCCCTCTAAATAACATCATCTGCTTTCTGCCCACTGTAAAATAGGCCAGACCGGTTCTCGCCGTGGATTCTAGGAATACTGATGAGAGAAGAGCAAATCCTCTGCCCTTCCTGAGAATTACAGCCTCATCATGCTCGGCCGGAGACAGATGACTGCCTAGATCATCTCTCCAATTACACATCTCTCCCAGGGCCCTTCTGGCTCGGACCCCCCTGGGTTAGAAAACCTGATCCAACGCCTTTTCTTATTTATTAAGGGTTCTCCCTG
>NW_010426768.1:2110-10543 GCF_000710305.1 Buceros rhinoceros silvestris | reverse complement strand
GTGACAGTACACATCTACACTTTTACTGGCTAACTCGAGCTATCTTTGAAGTCAATGGAAAAAAGATTAGTTTTGAATGAGAATCACCTTTCCTGTTTTAGAATTTTATCTTGTACAGGTACATGATGGGGTGCCTTAGAAACAATATTTTACAAACTATTTATCTCATATATTTTGATAAAGATGCGGCATGCACATTGCATTCTCGGTAACTGAGCTTTGTTGACATTTAAAGTAACTTTTACCAGTAGTCACTATTTGGAATATGCAATTAGATGTTTATATGGAAGGATAATGTGGAAAGAGATTAGAAGACCAACAAGGTTGCATACAACATTCTCAGATAAAATCTTATTTTGTTTTCACAGGGTGAAGTAATTCAATATTAGTAAGGCAGATGTTATATAAATTGCTTCATATTTGTTCATTATTTCCTTCTATGCAAAGCACTGGGATTTCTAAGACTTCAGCTGTCTCAGTTTCCGTGGTTTATCTTTCACTTGAAAGACAGGAAGTTCATGTGACTTAGTTATTTAACTGTAAAGAAGTTCATCAAGTTTCCAGTGCACCAAAGAGCAGTGGTATGCTTAAAATTAAGCACCTGTTTAAACTGTTCCACCTTGTGACAAGAGCCCTAAAAATCGTGATGCTATTTTGATACTTAGTGAGGACGCAAAAGAAGAATTGGTTATATAAAATAACCTTGGAGGAAGTTATTTATACATAAGATAATTTCATTCAAAGTACATTGAAGGACAGACAAAAAGTGCTGAATTACAAAACAGAAGACTTGTATGAACTAAGGAAATTTGAAACAGAAGTGTTCAGAGACTTTGATCCTTGTTATAGGACTTCTCAGCTTTTCAAATTTGACTACACTTTTTTATGAAAAGTGGGCCAGATGTGTATTCAAACTGCAGGTACAAAATACTAGATCCTTTAATTTATTCGTTATTCTTATTTTAATAATTTTTAACATTTGTTGAGCACTTGGCTCACGGAAGTATTACTTCAGGAAAAATTTAAGTGAATGCTTGGTGTGTAATTTGACATATTTGGAAAACATATTAGGAGTCTAATCTGGTGTTAGGACCCTGGAGAACCTGTATTACTGTTGAAAGTGATCAGAATAATAAGTATTCCCACTATCTTCTAAATATGAGCAATACGCTGTGAAACTGAGCTTGGGAACTGGAATTAGGACATAGTCCTGGCTTAGGATAAAGGATTTGGATTCACAGCGGATGATAGGATTTAGATGTCAATGCCCAGGCCAACCTAAGAACATTTAAATTGCCTTGTGCTTGACCATCTAGATGGAGAAATGTCAAACGTCATTTGTCCTTTTCCATTTGAGAAGAGAAAGAATTTGTTAGGGTTAAAAAATAATAAGCACAACTATAAAAGTTGCCCACAGAATTTAAGGAAATGTGAATTTGCTTGAGCATCTAAATTAAGACTTTAAGTTTTAAGGAAAACAAAATTAGTAAGGACATGTTTCAGGATGGACTTCTTTAATGTGAAAACAATACTGCTCGCTTATTTTCCCCATCAAAGAACAAGTAATAAACAGCTAATAAACTGATTGTCATTTTTCAGACATGCCATATGCATTAGAATAAAAACTGTCCAACAGTTAACTTGGATTAAGCCTCCATTTTCTATCAAAGTCTACTGACATCATAATAAAACTTGGAAAAATTTCTGCCCAGTTAAATGGTTTGTCATGGTTTTAGTTAATCTGCATTTTATTTAAACTAGTCTCAAACCCGTACTACAGCTGAAGGAGGAAAATATTTCCCATAAACTTTTAGCCTACAGAAATATAATTAATTTTTACTTTTAATGAAACTGCTTTGAAGTCTTTTGATGTCCATCTTACTAATCACTCCTTTTCTGTGCGTAACCACATAGATCAGTATAATTCTATATTATCCTTTCAGTTGCACGTGCTCTACTTCATCTGGAAATACAGTTACAAGATGGAAGTCTAAGTATTGTTACTATTCTGAATCTTTCCTGTCAAGCAGCTTTCTAGGCCTTTTATTTCCTATCATGTGAAACAGTGAAGTAAGTCAACATTTCTATAATATATAAACAGCCTGAATAATAATATGCATTAAACATACAGCAAGAAGAATGTTTATGACCCGTTTCAATCTCTGTTCTCAATGTCATATGCATTGTTCACTTACCAAGAGATGAATAATCTTAATAATATTTACATTTAACATTACTTGAGTGTTCAGGTCTTGGAATGTAGAATTATATTCTCTGAAACAAAGCAAGAAATACAGATAATTTTCTTCATTTCAATATTTTTATCTTCAAATTTCTATGTGCTTTGATCATGTGAATGACAATTCAAGAGCCATTAGCCATTTAGTCATAGTCAAGGTGAACGTGAGCTCTTAAAATCAGCTAGTCTGTTTACTCCTTTCAATCAGCTACAATAACAGAGAATCGGTTTTGCGTGAAATCTTAGTGCGACAAAAGAAATAACCAGTTACCATCACATTTCTCTTAGATATTGGATATATATGCATCTGAAGTCTGTGTTAGGTTTGGTGGCAGGGTTTTGGTAGTGAGGGAGGGGCTACAGGGGTGGCTCTTGTGAGAAGCTTCAAGAAGCTCCTGAGGCTACAAGTTGGACCCACCTCTGGCCAAGGCTGAGCCAATCGATGGCTCTGCGATAACATATTTAAAAGGGGAAAAACCTGCTAGGCAACATCTTTTATTTTGTAATGGGGGAGAGGAGTGGGACATGAATTAAACAACTATGTAGACACTGAGGTTAGTGAGGAAGGAGGTGGGGAATTTGTACTGGAGCACAGATTCCCCTGCAGCCCATGGAGATGACCAGTGGAACAGATGCTCACCTGCAGCCCATGGAGAAGCCCATGCCAGAGCAGATGCTGTGCCTGAAGAAGGCGGTGACTCTGAGAGAAGTCTGCGCTGAAGCAGTCCATTGCTGCAAGCACCACAGCCCATGGCAGGAACCCATGTTGGAGCAGTTTGTGAAGCACTGCAACCCATGGGAAGGATTCACATTAGAGAAATTCATGGAGGACTGTCTCCCATGGAAGAGACCCCACACTGTAGCAGGGGAAGAGTGTGAGGAGACCTTCTGCTGAGGAGGGAGGAAGGAGTGGCAGAAACAACATGTACTGAAATGACTGCAACTCCCCTTTCCTGACGACCTGCACTGCTGAAGGGGAGAAGGTAGAGAAGCTGGAAAGATAGCTGAGCCCAGGCGGGGTGGGGGGAAGTTGTTTTTAATACGTGGTTTTATTTCTTATTATCCTACTCTGAACTGATAGGTAAATTAGTGCTGTTGTGATTCAAATTAAATTGATGTTTTTTCCCCAAGTTGAGTTTGTCTTTTGTCTGTGGCCATAACCGGTGAGTGAGACCTCGCTGTCCTTTGCCTTGACCCTCGAGCCTTTTGTGGTATTTTCTCCTCCCTATCCCACCAGACAGGGTTAGGAGTGAGTGAGCATCTGTGCGGTGTTTAGTTACCGGCCAAGTAAGTAAGTTACCAAGAGTCTTTCATTTAAACGAAACAGTGTTTTTGGACTGTGTCCCACTAGAACTTTCCACATATGAATAGCTAAATTTGACATTGAAACACAGTTTTAAAAACATGCTGAGCTTTTTTTTTTTTAGCATGTGAACATCCACAGCAAAGTGCTACCTTCAAGAGATGTAAAAAATACCCAGGAACACTGCCTTCTTGTGGAAGGTCACTAGCTAATTAACCCACGTTAACACAGGGTCTAATTGAGTTTCCATCATTTAGAGGCAGATCGATACACAAACACATTATTTACCAAGGTGTCAACAATAATGGAATCTAGATGGATGAAATCTAGGAGATGAAAGCCTCCAGATTAACAGAACTTTAGATCTACCATTAGAACTTTAAATCTACCATTTTTACAGCCTCCCTCCAGGAGCTCTTGCCTTCTGTAATCAGCACCAGAACTATTCACTTGCTCCCTGCTATGCTTTTATCTCCATGAAGTGAAGGTGACAATGAAGCACTCTCCTGCAAGATCCTCCTGGCAGCATTCCCACAATGTCTGCTGGACTGGTTTGATCCTATTCCATATGTCCACAGTTCAAGCAGCGCTACAGCTGTCTGTCTCTGAACTGTATCGTATCACACTGCAGAGCACAATCCCGTGGTACCTAAGTTTCAAAGTAATCTTCTCAGCCTATTTCAATTATCACATTAAAGAGCATGCTGCATGCAACTTGGTGATTACAGGTTTGTAAGAACAGCATCAAAGAGAGGAAGATGTCAGCAGGGAGTCAAGAGTAAGATTATTATTCTGCAGACATAGCTGATTTTCTCTTTTCCTTTGAATGAATTCAGTCGTCTAGAGCAACACTGATTTAAGTAGGCCCTTGCAGTTACATACTACTGCAGATACTTTTGAGTGAATTTCTTGTGTGTGAGTGCGCTCAGGGAAGCAATTCATAAGTCAGCTGGTTTTATGATTACCTAATTGTAGCTCCGCATTACTAGGTACAGGGTCTGAAGAGTTAAGAATATCTTTGCAATATATTAAGAGATACATATAGGATCATTTTCTTGAGCAGCAGAACTATCTATTATTCTGTCTGCTGATTAAACACTATGAACACTGAAGAATCAATTTATTTTTCACGGCAATTCACTTTCATAAACAGCTACTAACAGCTCTTTTTTTCCTGAAACCTGACAAATGTTCTTAGCTCACATTACATGAGCGTTTTAGTAAAATTACTGATTGTTAATATCATAAATGATAGTTCTTTGACAGTTAAACACTTGCCATGTCAGAATACTAGATAGTGAAGATCTATGTTCATTTACATGCTGATGTTCTATTCAGAGAGAAAGCAATTAGCTAGAGATAGCAGAGCCATCCCTCAAAAATTTTAATAGGAAGATATTTGATAAATGAATAGAGTATACATTAAAACATTACATTTCGTCTGGCCACAACTGACACATACCTATTTATTAATGTTTTTTAAAAAAACTAACATAATAAACATTCTTATCAATGACAGAGTACGCAGGTTTTAAAATTAATTTTCACCTCTGATTGAAGGACTACACTAGGGAGGGCGAGATCCTTAGTGGGTGTTTTGTGTTCCTTTCCTGGTTTATAGTACCATCTGTACAAGTATAAATAAGAGCTATTTTTGTCTGGGTTTATTCCTACAGTAGATGGTTATTAGAAAGCATATAGTCTACAGTGCCTCAGTTTTAAGCTTATCCAAAGTTGCTACTCTGCCTGCACTGCCAGTGATGAGGGCTGAAATATTTTCCATCCCCTTCCTTTCCATTCAGAGAAGAGAGAAAGAATCACGAGAGGAATCTTGCCTGAAGAAAGCACTGGGAGAAATTATTGCATTACAATCAAGGACCAGGTTCTGATATCCTTTCTATTCCATTCTTCTCCTCCCTAATTCATTCATCACCAGTACCACCATAATATCTAAGAAGCTGTTTCTGGTAGATTAAATAACACAATTAACGTGTCTCTGGTGTTATTCTTTTTTTCAGGAACATGGATGATGTATTGTATTTTGTGATCTTTTACATATTACACTTATCTATATCCATCTGTGTATCTTCATATACCCTTGGACATATATAACCACTATGCTCAGTTAAAGACTGTTGCCAAAGGAAAATGAAGTAGAGTAAAATAAAAATTTATCTGTGATGGCCTTAATCTCTAGATGAGTGCTTTCTACTGTTGGTGACTCCTGAGAAAGCTGTCTTTGCTGTACGAAGTAAATTTATCATTACTGGAAGTCTTCATTTTATACATTTTTGGTATTTAGATAAGCTGGAACCAGGCTATCTCATGCCTTGAGCAGCACCCTGTGGATTCAGTACTAGTCAGAATTCCCACACCAGAATGGTAATTGATACCTAGATGAATCAATCAATTGCAATAGCCAAGTCAGAAAAAGGCAAGGGTGGCTTTGACCAAGCCGTAATCTGACAGGACGGATCAGCTTTTCCTAGCCAGCTGCAGCCTAGAGAAAGCATCATTTTTGGAAATTACTTCTCACCACTCCATGGAAATGAAATATCGGTGAGGAACCCAGGACATATCTAACACACAATCTAAAAAGCCAAGCTGAATACTTCTCCAAATAAAGAAAATAATCCTAAGGTTACAAACATGTCAAATGCTCTTCTCCACACTCTCCTTTAGCTTATGATTACATGAGGAAAAGCACATTTTTCTCTATGATACCTCATTGACTTCTTGGCCTCAGTGACAAATGTGTACTATAAATATATATCAGAGAGAAAATAACTGATGTTAGACATCCATGTAAGAACTCATTTCTTGATTAAGTCTGCACGCTTAACTTAAAAAAACATGCATGAAGAAAAACAAACTCTATTTGTACAGTCAGGTTGACAATGAAGAAGGGTGGCTGGAAGTTTTTTCTGTATAGCTGTAGCTCTGGCAGCCAATCGGAGACAGCTAGGAAACTATGTGGCACAGTTCGCAGCTGTCCGGTAACTCACTACACACTTGATGCCAGAGGGTAGCTACATACCACAATGTTCTCAGTGGGTCTGCTGTCAGCCTGCCCTCTAGCAAAGAGAACAGGAAATTGTTTTATTCCAAAATTCACTGACCTGCATCAGGAATAGCATTAAAAGTTAGTGATTGTTGTCTCCATGTATCACTAGTTGTCATTACAAACTCTTAAGCAAAGAGTGATTTTTGTGAATTTTGCAAAAATTGGTTAGCTTATGGATGGTATAACTACATTAAGTATAACCCAAGAGTCAAAGGTGTCTCAAAAAACATGGACAAGATATCTGAGGTAAGAAAATCTGAAGAATGGTAGGTTAATGTCCTGGTTTGAGATAGAACTAATTCTGTTCAGTGATTTTACTTTTCCGCTCAGTCTCTGCTAAGTGACTGCACTTAGTTAACACTAAGTTAACAGCATATTTTTTTCAGTGTCTGCTTCCAGAAGTGATAGTGCTTGATTTTTCCAGTAACTACTAAGGATTGGGATGCCAGTTACATTAGGGTGTAAGATCTCTTTAGTTCTCTGTTGACAGATCTTGAATGTCTCACCCCAAAATTCAGCAGCCCCTCAACCTTATAATACAGTACATTAGATAACTTGAATCTCCTGTCTTGTATTTGTCTAAAATTTAAACAAACACTCTTTTCACCCTAATTCCCACATTTTGGATTTATCCATAATTCGTATTAAAATATGCTTTGCCTCCCCCTAAAAACAATTTGTTGAAATAAAATCCTGGGGGAATCAAAGGAAAGAAGCATAACAAGTCACAATTTTTTCTGTTTTGCTCATGTTCATACTAGTGAAAGTGAACTCGAGGCACATATGTCTTTATCGTGTTTATTAAAGAAAATCACTTCATGATACAACCTGTATTTCCCCTCCTGTGTTTTCAGATTGTGCCTCTATGCATTGTTATTCTCCAAGGTGAAAGTGTCTATGATATTCAAAATACTAAGCCAGCCTTCTTGCTGCTTCATGCAGGAACAACTTCAATAATATCAAGAGAATTGCACTGGTAATTAATTTCACCCATTGTTGACATATTATGTAAATAATTTGTATTAGTGTGCAGTAACAGAGAAATTTTAAAAGATTTAAGGACTGAACTGTAGGAAGAAAAGGAAACAGCTAACTCCATGGGACATTGGCAGTAAGACAGAAGACAAGGTGAAAGAAAAGCAGGAAAGGAAACAGGAAAATGAAGTAGTAGACACATAAGGAAAACTGGAGTGAGAAAAATGTGAACAGAAAATTGCAAGTTACAGTTATTGAGACAAACTAGTAAAGTGAAAAGGAGGATATAGGTAAAAAAGAGTCATGGGATAGATTTTGAACTGCATCACCGAGTGGTGAAACAGAACAGTCTTTCCCCCTGTCTCAGGAAAGCAGCCATGGCAGACATCTTGTTCCAATGTTACTCTGGTGAATGCCTTTGTCCAAACTATACTGGGAGCTAAGCTTGATATGCAGAACAATTTTACTGTGTTGTAGTAAATATGCATTGGACTTGTCTTTTCAAGTTGCCTGGTTCGTCTAAGAAAGTGAAAGAGACAGTGCAGCTGAGGAGAAAGAAGCCTGGCTGGAAATTGTATGCTACCATGGTAAATGTGAAAAGAAAAAAAATGTCTAGTGAGACCCTGGGGAAAGTAAAGGAAAAAGTTATGATAACCTGTAGACTGTCAGTATAGTGAATGACATTTTTCAAGAAATCTCATACACTTCCTGCAATTTTTAGCCAATAAGGCATAATTGTCCTCAATCTTCCTTCTGTCTCTGTCCCTAAGACAACGCGATGGTTTGAAAATGGCACCAGCCGCATGGCTGAGCTTTTGTTCTTCCCTTCTTCTTTCCCCCGAACTGTGGGAA
>NW_010426768.1:0-1986 GCF_000710305.1 Buceros rhinoceros silvestris | reverse complement strand
GGAGAGAGTTCCTGCGCGTCTTGGGAAGGGAAACAATATTCAGACACGCCTCTGGGAAGAAGCGCATAAAAAGGGGAGTTTTGAGACACTCCCTCTCTGGGCGAGCCGCAGCACGTTTGAATTTGGGCAAGTCGTGGGACTTTTGAAGTTCCACCCCCGGGACTGAGAGAACTTTTCATCGGAGAGAGAAAAGAATGTCTGCAGTTACTTCAATGCCCCTGGAGCAGTAAAAAGATTCCTCCTGCAAAGCAGCTAGACCCTTCCTCTCTGCCGATTACCAGAGGGGGGGGCTTTGGACTGAGTTCAACCTGGCAAGGGGTGAAACCGTCTGCGAACCCCCAGACCCTGCACGGAGGGGACAGATACCAATGGCGAAGGGGAATGCGACAGGTTCCAGATGCTTGGCGCAGAGCCTCCACAGGCGCGGGGAACTCACAGGCATTCCGGGAAGGTCCGGTCCGCATCCCATTCCGCAGATGGGGAGAGCAAGAAGCCTCAGAATTTTGCCCTTGGTAAACTCGAGTCTTCTCCCAGCTACCCCAGAGAAGGAAGGATTATGTTACCGCATGGAGGTTTGCCCCAGGAGAGGTTTCCTTGGACTGAAAACTTTGTGAGGTGACAGACAAAAACTCCTTTCCTCCCCGCCCCCACCACCTGCAGTGCGACCGCGTGGCAGGTCCTTTGTAAGCGGGAGATGAGGGTTGAAATGGGAGACTGTATTATACTTGTATATACCTATTTATTTATTCATCAATCTCTCCCTCTATCTCTCTCTCTTTCCAGTCCTGTTTAACTTTCAAAATGATTGATTTTTTTGGTTATTCACTATTAAAACTCTTCTGTTCTCACCCCCTTTACCTTAAACCTGCGTTTGTTTTTCCTTTGCCTAAACAAAGCCTTGAATTCAAGCCATAAGGAGCTGCTAAGCTCCGATCTGCGAAGATTTTGGTGGGTTTACATTCCATCAAAAACCCTGTTGTCGCAAAACCCTTTTGGTTTTAACAGCCACGTAGTTTTAACCCGCGACAGACAAATAAATGGTGACTATCTAAAAATGGGTGACAGTGATGTCTTGTCCACTTTCCTAAGTTTGGAAATATACTACAGAACAAAGTCCACTAGAAAAGTTGATTCTTCCAGAAATGAAAGATAAAATGAGTTTTATAAACAAAGTCTCATCTTAAAACTGTCTTTCAACAAAGCCAGTTACCTGGTCAATAATTATGTATAACGCCAGTTCCTAATTTAGATTAATTTACACTTGGTTATTCTTAAGACAAAGCAAAATCTGTCAAAAAACCCAGCAACAAAAGAACTGAGTCTCTTTGCCTACTCGGTGTTGTCTCTATGTTCCCAACAGCAATGCTGAAGAAATTTCTAAGTTCTACCCAAAACCACAGCTGTAGGATAAGGGATGGGCTTTTGCGTTGTTTCAGTGAATGTTCTTTCAATATGTGTTCATGTAGCACACATCTGTTTTAAGTTGAGCTTGTGTTAAACACAGTAGCACTGAAAGGACATTTTCTTACAGCAGATAATAATCCTTCCTGGATTAATAAGAAGCCTCACAAAATATAAATAGCAATCAGACTCTTCCCCATGTAAATCTTCAGCAAAAAGAGAAGTAGGCTCTGCCTTCACTGCCAAAGACTCGGCACTTTAGTTACGCTGCAGGTATGTGCTGCAGGGCAGTTCAGATTGGTCTGGGTTCCCCAGCTGTCCATATCAGGAGTTAACCAGCATGCCCTGCTGCTCCCTCCTGGTCCTCATGCACTGGATATCTTTTCATTTGAAATACAAGTGCAGGGCAAAGGATGTGGAGACTAATGTGCTATGGGTGTGCTTGGGTGCTTCTGAGGTGGAGTTGGGCTGTACTTGTGTCCCGGTTTAGCCAAAACTTCCCCTGTTTTGGAAGCTTTGTTGTAAACTGACCAATCAGGTATTCCCCGCCACGTACATATAAACGCAACATCGAATTGGTTAAAA
>NW_010426767.1:2643-7262 GCF_000710305.1 Buceros rhinoceros silvestris | reverse complement strand
GCCTATCTCTGTCACAGCCTCAGCACGGATGCCTGGTCCCACAACGCAGGTCCCAAAACACAGTGAGCTTCCTCGCAGGGAGCGTTTCACTCCCCGTCCAGCCACAGGAACGTTGTTAGTGGAGAGAGACCGAGAGCGTGACTCGCTAATTTGCCCCCATTAATCCACAGCCCCTGGGGCTCTTTCAGGGCCGGGGGGGCCTTCTGGCTTCTCAGTGAAGGTGTAAGAGCAGAGTGCTCTATACTAAGAATCTGAATGTGATGATGGTGCTTTTGTATAATATTTTTGTATAATACAAATGAAACCCCCTAAAAATCCAACGCCTCTAAAAAAAAAATAGAAGTTGTCACACTAATTTAAAATTAGTAGGAAGCAAACCAAAAATCACCTTTCACAGAAACTAGACAAACAGAGAATTGCACAGATCCTTTATCGACTGAACTAATAAGAAGATGAAATTAGGCAGTTTTCTGGTGGCCCTTTGTTGCCTTGATCTCAGCAGGTTTTCAAGGAAGGGTCTCACTGAAGACAGACCTTGCAATAGGTGATACTCGGGCTTTCATCGTGCGTTGTAAGTTTTGAGAAGTAAAACGAAATCACTTCCACCAGCCAAAAATCCTGGTCCAGGCAGTAACAGCCCTGAAGACATGATCGAAGTTAAAGGGAAACCTTTTTTATTTTCTCTGGGAATCCCAGTGTTGTTTGGAGCATTAAAGAATGTCCCTGCGTTTGTTTTTTCTCACCTTCCTTACTTTTTGTTCTAGGTTGTCTGCCTGGTCTCCCTCAACTGAAGAAAATCTCTACGTCCTACGAAGAGAGGCGGAAGCAAGCCACGGCCATCGTCCTGCTGGGGGTCATCGGGGCGGAATTTGGAGCTGAAATCGAACCTCCCAAGCTGCTCACTCGGCCCCGTAGTTCTAGTCAGATTCCCGAGGGATTTGGTTTGACCAGCGGCGGATCGAATTATTCCTTGGCGAGGCACACGTGTGAGTGACCCGCGACGCTGCTTCCCTTGCGCCGGTGTTCGGGGCGGGGAGGAAGGGGTGTGATTTACATCTTGATACCAAGCGGTTAGTCTAAAATATCCTTTCACTGGGAAAACTAAAGACGTGACATTTGGATCATGCAATAAGCAGCGCCGCAGTAAGAGGCTGCCAAGAAGTTGGTGCTGATCAAGCGGCCGGAACGTGGAGTGGGGTCTGCAGTGGTGCTGCCGGGAGGATGGCACCGGCCGTGGGGAGAACCGGGCGCTGGGCCGCTCCTCTGCTGAAATTCTGACATCCCTTATTCTCCTCCCAACCAAACCAAGAGTGCATTTATGTAATTTTTTCTTCTGGGTTTTTATCCTGAAAACATTCCTTGGGTCAGCAGAGGGAGGAGCAGGAGACTGTCAGCGCTAGTCCTGCCTCCTGCACTGACTGATCTTCATTTGCAGCACTTGCTCTTGGGGCAGTCGTGCTCCTCATCCTCGAGCTCGAGTTGGCTTTTGCTGTATAAATTGAGATGTACTGTATTGAAGAAGATAATGATTGTGATGACGCCTTTTGGAGAGGGTGAAATTCTCAAAGTCCACACGGTGACCATGCCTGACACCCCATGTTCTTCTCTGACCTTATAAATAGTTCAGGAGATATTTGATTACAAAATGCCACCCAAAGAATTCCTCATTACAGATGCGCCACATCACACCCAAACTGCAGCTCGTGCTGCGTTTGTGAAGTTGATGGGCTGATGAATCGCAGTGATTGTTCTGTCCCGTGTACGAAACCCCGTGATTCTGAAAAAGAAGCAGAATCTTCTTTTTCAGAGCATCTGCCGTCAGTGCAGTTCTCAGCGATAAGCGAATCACCCTTTAGCCCTGTCCCTGTCACAAGTGGCAGCGTGTTCACGTCATCGAATTGTTTATGTTGTTTCTGCAGGCTGCGTGTACAAACTTCCCTTCCACGTGGATTCGGGGGTTTCCACGCTCCTCTGGTTTGGCTGGTCCCGGCCCCCTCAGCCAGCCCGCGGTTAGGTTCCTGGTGCAGATTCCCGATACCGTGTTTCACTTTTTAATGGTGATGTCCCCTCTTCCCAGCAGCCGCCTGTCCTGCCTGCATGGTGAGAGGGGAACCAAGCAGTGCTTCTGGAGGGGAATCGAAATACGCCCGTCTGCAGCGGTGCGTGGGGCAGTAGTGCTGGTGCCAAGAGCCCCTTTCCGCTCCAGAGCTGTGCTTGTAACACGTTAACGCCTTTGAGCAGTGTGGGGCCGTTCAGCCCTGTCTCTGGAAACCCTCAGGCAAAACGATTCAGTCACTAGGTCGGGAGGAAGGAAAGAGCTGGTTTTCACAGTAAATATTTACTGTCTGGTGTTTCATCTTCGCCACTCAGTAGCAGCTTCTAAGCCTCATCACTGCCGCCCCTGCACGCCTGCCCTAAGCGCTGTGTTTCTCCTCGCGGCATTTCTGTTGCTGCTGAAGCTGTGTCTGTGGTGATGCTCTGTGCCTTTGCCGTCCTGCTCTACCCGTACGTGGGCACACACAAAGCAAACGAGCCCAGGATTACTTGGGCAGTTCGGGCATCCCAGGGATTTGCTTACACTGGGGATTCCAGCATTACACACTTTTGTACAGGATCCCAAATGTTTTTCTTCTGCAAATAGAATTTAACGAGGGATATACTCAGCTCTCCCGGTGAACGGGGGGGTTTTCGCTCCGTCACCTACCTTGAAACCTTTCCTAATGGCTTTTGATCCGTTTGTTCTGCGTTGAAGTTGTCATGCCAGCAAGGAGGAGACAACCCCTGCGAGGAGGAGGTCGCTCCCCGCTAATCGTATGCGCCCACAGCGTTGCCGATAGGCTGAGCGAGCAGCAGCAATTAACACAGACGAGCGAGCGCCCGCGATCATCACTTAGAGCCGCAATAAATCAGTCGAGCAGCCGAACAGCAGCCTTTCAGAGCAAATTAGGCAAACGGGCTCAGTAACTTCATTTGAACAAAACCAAAAGCTCACAGCGTGGTTACAGCGAGTAGCTGATTTTATTGTCCAGCACCAGCCCGGCAGCAGTGCGCGCCGTCGCGTCGGCTGCGTTTCTGTATCTGCTACGCAGAAGGCTGCTCCCGCGAGCGGGGAGCCCCTGGCTCGTGGATACGCGCACTTCGGTCAGCGTGCTGGGAAATGCAGTGTGCTAGGAAACATCAAATGTGTTCTGGTTTTTTTTTCCCTTGATTCGGTGTGATTAGATCAGTGTCTGGAGCAGAATTTTGTCCCTGAAGGAAAAAAAATGGGAAGATGGTGGTTTATGAAAATCTATATCTTAGCCTCAGAGATAATATTTAGAAAAAACTGTCAATCTGCGTGGCAGAAAACGGGCAGATGTTATGCCCTAAAATCTGGTCTTTGGCTTTAGCAGCAAAATCAAATCTTAAATATTTTATTCACCTTTTCCCCCAGCTCCTGTAGGGGGAAATGATTTGAATCATGTAGGTTTAATCAGAGGTTTCTGTTTTGAGTGTTGAATATTCTGGCTTTTGCAACAGGTCGTGTCCGGCATCAGCTGTTTCCGCAGCAAAGGAAGCGCTACAGCTCTCTTGGTTTTTTGGCAAGCCCCTTATTGCCAGAGGAAGAGCAGCGATGCTGCCAGCGCTGTGCCTATCCGAAGGGCGCCACAGCCTCGGCTCCGGGACAGGTCGCGAGGAGAGCCAAGGGCGGGATGTTCACCTGTGCGCTGGGCCAGGGAGGTCGCTGGTTTGTGGTTCGTAACTGCAGTAGGTGCTTGCTGGCCGCAGGGCGTCGTGGTCACGCGTATCATCTGGGAGTCGGTCCTTCTGTCCTGCCCGGTGTGGGCGGTGAAAGCTCCTCTGCTGGGTCTGATGACCGTTTCCATCTGCACAGGGAGCAGCCGGCTGGGAGGCGCACGAAACGTGCCGAGTGCCGGCGTTGGCACCACGAGCAGTAACAGCCTTTAGGGAGACCGAGGGAAAGGGAATTCTTTCCCCCCAAAAAATGCCCCGAAAATTGTGGTTTTGTATATGGCTGATACCTGCTCTGAGATTAACGTTACATTTAGCATTTGCCACGGCAAGTCAGTTGTATTTAAATGCTAGAGAGGGCTTGAGAAACCAGCAAACAACAGTGTGTTTGTGGATTCCTTTACACTATCTGCGTGCTGTGTCACCACCTCAAAACACGTATTCCCCCTCTGTCAGGAGCTACAGCCGCCTCTGCTGTTCAGCGTCTGCCTCTGAGGAAACGGTGCCCAAACACCGTCAGTCAATAGGTCGCGTGTTTAAAGAGAGCACTTCAGAATAACTTTGGCATGAACTGCCGCTTCATTGACAAGTCAATAAATCAGCCCGCGCTCGCCTTTGTAATGAGAGAGATGACGAGAAACTCAAACTCATTTAATTCCTCGTACGAATTAGCATTATGCCTTCGTTAGGGTTGCAGATGCCAAGCCGAGCAGCCTGACCTTAAAAGAGCAGAGAGGAGTCCAGGTTTCTGGCGTACGGATACGTGATAATCGCAAACCGGGGACAACGCCTGCGAGACGTTAAACTTGATCATCAGGCAGAGCAATGCGGGAGGAAATGCCCCCAAACACGGGGCGTAACGCTGCTTTCGAGGCAGCCAGCGGGGT
>NW_010426767.1:1044-2486 GCF_000710305.1 Buceros rhinoceros silvestris | reverse complement strand
CGCTCTTCACTGCTTTGGCGTTTCTCTTGACCTTTTTCCTGATTAACAGTCTTTGCTGGCAGCTCTTTGCGTTCCGTGGGAAGAAGGTGGGATTCGCTGAGTAAGAGAATCGTAGTTGTCTCCTTGTTGCCCTTGTTCTTCGGAGCAGTCCCAGCAGCACGTCCAAACAGCAGCCGGGCAGGAGGGCTCTGATCTCCAGCCACGCTCCCGCCGCGAGGACCACGGAAACACCACGGTCACCTCGGGGTGCTCCCGGGGCTTCCCCCGGCTCTCCTTGTCTACAGCAGGAACTCTTCTAACAGCTACCGGATCAGACAGGGTTGGCTGAGCAGCCAGAGCTTCCTCTAATCCCCGTGGTGGTCGGTAAGGGTGTGTTTGAGTCTCGGGGCTGCAGAGGAGGGCACCTTGTGACCCCCGGCTCCTGCAAGTCGTCGCGTTGGCTTGCCTGACTTTGCCGATATTGCACGTCCTCCGCTATCGTGTAGGTCCAAACTGCTCAAGAAAATTCGTTACGGGTCTGTGTAACAGGAGGAAGGTTCTGAGATTAACCTCTGGTTTGGCCAGCACCGCGATGGAAAAACCAGCTGCTTCCTCTGATCACTTTTATGGAAATAGCTTTATTTAGAAAACATGATATAATTTAGATTAAAATAAATCGCGTGCTTTAATGGAATTATGCAATTAACAGGAATGAAACTACCAAGTTTAATGCGTGGTTATGACCCGACTCATATTGGCTTTCTCCTTCCTGCTAGATAATAAACAAATTTTGGATTAAAATAATGATGCTTTACTCTTTCTGTAGCACTGTAATACAATTTCATAGTTGGAGGAAGAAGGCATTTGAGCCAGCCTAGCTGGGCTCTCTCCATAAATTGAAACAAGTCTGATCTAAAACTCATTTACTGTCTTGGAACAGAATTGATCTTGCCTTCACATTTGATTCCCCCACTGCGGAGTTTGAGAGGAAGAAAAATGGCATTGTTAGGTCACTTTAACTAGGCTGGCGTTGGGAAGGACAGGGAAACCAGCTACGAGGAGCATTCGCTGCTTTTCCCTTTGTCTCTCCTCTGAACGAGTTATGCAGAATCGTACAGAATATTAAACCATCCCCGGGGCAGCCTTCGTCTGGCCCCGCTTGCCGACGTTCTCTGCTGTCTGCTCCCTCGGTGTAAAGAGCCGTGTATTTGTTATGCTGCCTAACAGAAACCAGTGTAAACTGGTGTTGGCTGAGGTCGCTCTTAAATTGCCGGTATTTACATAGTTAACGGGCCTTTCTTTAGGCGCTTTCAGAACCGCGTTACTCCATGAGTAGTTGAGGTAGAAGGGGCAGTTCCTCGGCGGAGCAAAGCCCAAGCCCCTGCGCCGGTGGGAATCGCTTCCCTCCCTTCGCAGGGCGGGAGGAGCGGGTGGGGGGGGGCGGGCACCTGCCCCGCCAAACG
>NW_010426767.1:0-790 GCF_000710305.1 Buceros rhinoceros silvestris | reverse complement strand
GGGGGTGGAAACCCAGCAGCCCCCTGCGCTGACCTGCAGAACAACAGCCCTCGCTCAGGTGGTGCCTCTGCCCTTCTACCTCGGCCGGGGACGGCAGACGGTGACAGCCCGCCTGCCCCAGCGCTGCCGGGGGCGTTCTGCAGGGTTTTAAATAAATATCGTATCATAAAAAATACGGTGTTATACCTGTCCAAAAGATGAGAGAAGAAACGTCGTAACAATTCCCTGCCCGAGAAGGGGGAAGGGATTAAGGGATGTGGCTTTTTAAGCCAGCTAGCCAAATTTCTGTTTCTGTCCTTCTGTGGACGTTCCGCACAGGCTTACACCAAATCAGGGAAGAACCGTCCAGAAAGGGTCACGGTCTGGTTGGGTTTCTTGCAGAGGAACACTCTGCCCACAGACCCAGGGTGAGAGGGCAGAGTGACAAAACCCAGAGCTCTGGTTCTTCACTGTTTTTACACAAAATCGAGAAGATGCAAAGCAGATTAAATCATATTCTTGGAGTCCATCGTTTATATTTAGTTGGAGCTTGATCTTGAGGCAAATTATGAGAATGGGAGTCGGGGTTATCAGCGTCTCGTTCCTGCCTGTGCTATTGATTTTCCTGAGCAAATTATTTAATTTTTTAGAATCTGTCGTCGATCGGGGATAACAGTGCTGAGTGATGTACCGTGGGCGAAGCTCTGGAGACTGCTGAATCTTCCACATCCTCCCCACAGGCGTGAGCAGGGACCTGCCCTGGGCAGCCGGGTGAGGCTGCAGGTCCCGGAGACGCCAGTCCGTGGGGCTG
>NW_010426766.1:10047-10472 GCF_000710305.1 Buceros rhinoceros silvestris | reverse complement strand
ACCCCCCGCCTTGCTCAGCCAAGGGGCATCTGGAACTGGCCTTGATGAGAAGGCTGCTGGGACGTGAATTTGTCTGAGACAGAAAGGAGGAGGGGAAAAAAGAGAATGAAGGGCAGAGGAAAGCAGCAGAACCTAACTATAAATGTATCTCCGGCAGGGGAGCAGGCTTTGAGGAGTGGGAGCAGTGGGCACGTTTTACGCTGCCGGTAATGAAGCATCCTACCCCAGAATGCTGGTGTTGCCATGGGAACTGGGGTGGGGGGAAGCTGATAATTCAGTCACCACACCAGACCTGTTCGGTCCAGGCTCTGCTGACCCGTGAAATAATTTACATGCTGAGACAGGCTGAAGACAAACTCCACAAGCAGTGGCAGAAGCGATGGGGTGATGGGGCAGCCTCAGGTCCCCCGCGCCCGCCGGACCAA
>NW_010426766.1:7652-9943 GCF_000710305.1 Buceros rhinoceros silvestris | reverse complement strand
CGTGCCTGTCCCTGGCAGTTGCTGCCATGCCATGTGCCCGCAGCTGGTTAAACCAGCCTGAACCATTTGATTATTCACTGCAAAATGAATTGAGCAGAGATTTAATCTCCCTAAAGTGCAGCGAGCTCCAGGGCTACCCCACGCCGCTGCACCCGGCGCTGCCGAAGTGTCGCGGCTGATTAATAGTTGGAGACAATTCCACTAGCGCTGGCTTTAGGATCCTAAATTGCATCTTACCTGAATAGCTGGTGTAATCCCTCCCCGAGAATTTCTGCGGAAATTGCTCCAATCACTCTCTACGTTTCCAAATAATATTGCACGCTGCCTGCTGCCCCACCGGCTTTCATAAACCAAACAGCCAACTGCAATGTTTTTATTTGGGTTTTAAGGCTGCGATAAAAGGGAGCTGGAGAGGTAAGACACACTAATGGGCTGTGAACACGGACAGTTTACCCGCCACTATTTATTGTCCTGCTCAGCATGATGGGCACTTACTATTTTCATGAAAATCTTTAAAGCCTGAAATGAAGCGAAAGCTGCAGGCGCTCCCACGGCTGGTTCGAGCCCAGCCACCGTGGCCCCACAGCCCCCAGGCTCCGAGCAGGGACCTGTGTGCAATGCCGCATCCCCTGCCCGAGCTCCTCATGCCCCAGCTTTCTGCAGAGGAGTGGAAGCCCCAGACTGCCCTGTCCACCTGGTCTCTCCCAACAGCTCCCCTTAGCCGTGTCCTAAAACCCAACCGCACATGCCGGGAAAAGGGACGATTCCCCCGGGGAGCTGCATCTCTCCAGGCACGTGGCTTGGCCAGGTCGGTGCCAGGGTTGTGGCGCGTTAGCTCTGCACAGCATCAGCTGCCTGGGAGCACACGGGGGCCTGAGTGGGATTTAACGGAAAATGCAGAGAACTCTCCTCAGGGTTTACACTAGCAGTGAAGAGGCACCGCGTGGTGGGGAACACCGCAGGGATTTCTCCACTTTTGATGCTTCTCCTCTTGCTTTCCAGCATGGAAAATGCTCAGGGCTTCCCTTCCAGCAAAACCCGTTATCACTTCCCCTCCCAGGGAAGACAAAACCTGCTTCACCTGCCTCTGGAGACCCTCCCTCTGAGCTGCCCCCACCCCAGCAGCAGCTACTGGTCCCCATTCCCATGCCATGGGTGCACTGAAGTTTCACCTCCACTGTGATTAATCGCTTTCTGCAAGAGGAGCCTGAGGACCCCAGGGGATTTTCTCCATGCAACAGGTTTCCAGCAGAACAAGCCCAGAGGCCAGAGCTGGTGCTGCTGCATCCCACCGGGCTGCTGTGGCCATCCGCTGTCACTGGTCAAGCTGTGCCACCCCATACCACCATACCAGCACCCCGTCCTGCTCCTTTAACCATACCCTGATGGCTCCCGAGAAACCCACCCCAAAATCATGACTAATCTCCTCTCAGCCATACTCAAGCCTCCTCACAAGGCACAAGTGTGACACGGTCCCAACCCACCCTGCAGCATCCTCTGCTCGTCCATACGTCCCAGGCTCAGGGCTGACGCACTGGCAGTAATTCCCAGGGCTTGGAGTAACCCTCGGGAGCCCCGGGCAGCCCCAGCAGTGGGTGATGCTGCAGGAGACAGGACCAGGAGCAGGCAACAGCCACCGAGCAACCCTCTGCCCCGGGCCTCAGCGCCGCAGGAGATGATTTTCCCAGCCAAAGGCAAAGGCAGGGCCCGATGCAGAACTCAGAAGGCATCTGTAAGCCAAAGGGAGTTCTGCAATATGCCATTCACACCAAAGCAAATGACATACAACAATAATTAGTGAAGATTACATAGCAATTAACATGATTACAATTATGCTAGTTGAAATAATTTGTACAATAAAATCCACACATGCACTGCAATACAGGACCGGGGCTGGAAGCGTGGCTCGGGTGCTCTTCCTGGTAGCTCATAAATACAGCCAAGACAACTCTACCTCGGGGAGAGAAAAGACTGGCCTCATTTCTGCCAGAAGAGGATTTTCTTGTCACGCCGACATCTACAGAAGAGCTCCCAGTCTCCCGTAGAATGATTTGCTTTTGACAGATAACATTTAAAAATAAACGTGTCGGATCCCCGTCAGCCCTGGGACCCAGCTCTTGGTTTTGGAAGGGAAGCAGAAGCGGAAAGGATGCCGTGGCGATGCCAGGGTGACGCCAGGGGGTACAGGACCCCGGAGGCAGAGCCCTGGGCTGCAGGTCCGTGCCCTGCCTGCACCCCAGGACCAGCCCCAGTGTCGCGGTGAAGCCCAGACGCAGCTGGCCAGGGGCAGG
>NW_010426766.1:5025-7519 GCF_000710305.1 Buceros rhinoceros silvestris | reverse complement strand
CAGGAAGGTTTGAACTGGCTTGCTGAGGAGGAAGGCCGACGGTTTCCTCCGGCTCTGCGCTGTGCTGTCTGCTGAGGCTTAACCCCGCTGGCCAAGGTGATGTACAGGCATTTCAATAGCACAGAATTAACGAGAACGTTAATCCAACCTCTCAGCCCTGAGCACTACCCCGATGGTAACAGCCTTCCATGCTTTCCTCTGGCTTTGGGCAGCTGTTTGTTCAGCAAACACCCCACGTGTTAGTGCTGAGCAGCGACCACGAGGAAGATTCATTTTTCATTACTGGGCGCTTGTGTAAGACAAAGGAATCTTACTAAGGAGGAGCTCGGCTGGCTGCTCTCGTTTTCATTACCTTACCAGCCTCGTCGACTGTTTGTTTGCGTTTCACACAGCCCCCTCGCTAGCACTCCCATCTGAGATCAGCTGAAGCCGAACGCAGCTACAACACCCGGGTTTGCACTTCGCCTCCTCACGGCCCCCAGGACGGAGGCAGGTTGTCTCACCAGTTCCAGCTCTCGGTACAAATTGTCTCCCACAACAGCCACAGTCAACCCAGCCCTTTCCTTAGAAATCCAGAGTATTTCCTCTCAGAAATGTGGCTTTAGCCCTAACTCCTGATCTGCTGCCATTCGTTTCTGGTCAGAGTTGGGGCGTTAGGACCAAAGATTCCTCAGCAGAAGTTAGGAACTACTTTACTGATGGAGTGGGATGAGCTTAGCCAGCTGCTCTCAGGGCTCCCACCCCTCACCCCGCTGCGGGTCCCAGCCCTGCCCATTTCTGCTCTTAAACTCCTCCTTGTATCAGCAAAGCACCCTTGGACTGCTTGAGGCTCCCACTGCCCGGGGACCTGCTCCCCAGAACCCCCTCCTGGCAGTGGTTACGTCACTGTGCAAAGCAGCTGAGTGCAGCGGGACAGATCTCGCCCGAACTGGTGCAGGGAGCTCAATCCCCATGTCTGTGATGAAATGGCAGTCTGCAAACCCCATCAACCCGTCCGCTCGCAGCGTCTGCCTACGGACCTGCACATCAACAGGGACAGGCAGGACTGTCAGCCCGGCCCACGCTCCGCTTCCACGAGGAATGGGGCAGTCCTGGAAAAGAGTGATGCGTGTCCCAGTACAGCATCCCTGGGAAAGCAGCGGGGTGAGGAGGCTGCGGGCAGGGGTATGACCAAGGCTGCCCATCGGGAATTGGACTGGCTAGTCTTTCCACCCGCACACCATCGGCTGCCACCTCGTCTCACTGCAGCCAAGGCCACAGATCACACGCACCACCAACCAGTGTGCTTTGGTCCAAAGCGATCGTTCTGCAGGTCGTGGCATGCAAAGGAGAGAAACCACCTTCCCTATCTGGGGATGATGCTCTCTGGAGCTACCTTAGCCAACCCTGGTCCCAGCCCCAGGACTCAAAGCTCCACCTCTGCTCTGCCAAGCCTCCTAGGAGACCCAATGCCCTTCCCTGGCCCCACCACCTCCCTTCTGAGATGCAGCCACCAGACCCTGATGTACAGGCCTTATCAAAACTCAACCTGTGCAATTGCTTCACTCGTGAAACACACAGAAGGCTGTGTCAGTGACCCTGAGGTGCCAGGGACGGCTGTAAAACCACAGGTTCGTCTCTGGGATGGAGGGTTCCTCAAACAGGCACCTGGAGGAGGTGGCCCCGATTTGTGCTGGGTGCCCAGGCACCCGCTGAGCCCCGGGCAGCCTTGCCACTGTGTGGGCAGCAGCGGGAGCTGAGCTGAGGCAGTCTGGCCGCAGGAGTGCTTGGGCCCCTCTCCAAGTCCCTCACAGCCCATTAGCGTTACGGTCCAGAATTAACCTCTTTTCTATCAGCCCTGTACAAACACAAACTGTTTCCTCAGCAGCAAAAAGCGAGCATATGGTGTACGAATCCTCAAATAGGCTGCATCGCCTCTTTAAATCATCTCTGGAGAATACATCAAGGGATATTACACTGCTTGAAGCATGTTTTTGATGTAGCGACTTTCATCCAGAGTTTCACTGATCCTGGCATGGCAACGACTACGTTCCTTGATTCAGTGTTTCGACCTTAAATAAGGCGGGTCCTCCCGAGCTCCTTTCTGCACGTCCTGGAAGCCAAAGCACTCGTGGTCCCCAGGCCAGGGTCTGCAGCACCCTGCGATGGGCCACGGAGGCTTTCCTGTCCCCAGGCAGCTGCAGGCACCACAGCAGTGCCGCTGCCGTGGGATCCATCACCCATAAAGGAGGACTTGGTATTTTCCATAGGAAAATAAAAGCCAAAGGGAGCATGTGGGAGCCCCGGAGGATACGCAGTGGTTCAGGATGCTCAGCTCTGCTGAGGGGGTTACGGGGTCCACCCTCCGCCATTCTACCCTCTGTGCATCTGTGAGACGCTGGAGCTGGCAGCAAGCGCCTGTGGTTTCCCTGCAGGAAAGCCGCAGGGGAGCAGCTGCCCATATGTCACTGCACCCGGGAAGGGCTGCGGTCCCTTACCTTGGGCCCTGGGTGCT
>NW_010426766.1:4654-4922 GCF_000710305.1 Buceros rhinoceros silvestris | reverse complement strand
GGCGTCGGCGTGCTGTTGTGTTGGACGGGCTGTGCCAAAAGGCGCCCGGCCACGCTGGTGCCGGCCGGGGAGGAGCAGCTCACGGATGAACCTGGCCAGGACTTGATGCTCTCTGTGGGCTCCAGACTGAGCGTGGAGCCGATGCTGGAGCAGGTGTCCCTGCAGGGAGAGGAGAGGTCCTGTTAGCTCCACAAGTGCAGGCAGGAGGCACTGGGAAGGGGTCCTGGAGCACGTATGAGTGGGAGGTCAGGCACAGACCCAGTGGCTC